>NC_069006.1:5240514-5241066 GCF_001194135.2 Octopus bimaculoides
CTTGGCAGACGGTCAGACCATCATTTAAAGATGTTTTTGTTAAATATCATTATTGTTTTTGTTGAATAAAATTGGTTGAAAGAAAACCGCAATAATTATGCACCAACCCAATATATAGATATATATATGTATGTATATACATATAATGAATCCAAACAAAGAAGAGCCAACAAGAAAAAACAACAATGCGAGGACGTGGTACAAGTACTGTATTATCAGATGCTCAGGAAAGGAAAGAAAGAGGATTTTACATTTCGAGTAAAGCAGTTCTTCAGAAATAGAGGAAAGTCCAAAAGACGGGAAGACAATCGCCAACAATACACACATGGTTACATTTTGAAATGACCAGAAGGGAATGGGTGAAGAAAAAGTTCTTTCTAAGATAGGAAAGTACAAGAGAAGGAGGTATGTGTGGGTGTGTGCGTGCGTGCAGGCTGAGCAAAGCCTTGTGAGTGGATTTGTTAGCCTGACACTGAAAGAAGCCCGACGAATGTGAACGTGAAACTCTGTGTAACAGTTTTTGTGATATTTCTGCTGCCTTTAAATAAAGTA
>NC_069006.1:5241592-5242248 GCF_001194135.2 Octopus bimaculoides
TATATATATATATATATATATATATATATATATATATATATTATAATTTTCCCAATATACTGCTGCTGCTGCTGCTACTACTGTTGTTACAACTACTGCTACAACTATTACTACTACCACCATCACCACTGCTGCTGCCACTACCACCAATACTACTGCTGCTGCTACTACCACCATCACCACTACTACTACTACTACTACCACCACAGCTGTTGTAAACAGATTTACAGATTATGCGGAAAATGAAGTGGTAACATATTGTATTATTTTCTTTTACTTTTTTTGTTCTTTTACTTGTTTCAGTAATTTGACTGCGGCCATGCTGGAGCACTGCCTTTAGTCGAACAAAACTACCCCAGATATTTATTCTTGGTAAGCCTAGTACTTATTCTATCAGCCTGTATTGCCAAACCGCTAGGTTACGGGGACGTAAACATACCAACATTGGTTGTCAAGTGATGGTGGGGGTGACAAACACACACAAATATACATATATATATATATATATCAGTTGGCTTGCCATCAAAACCAAAATCAAATCAAATCACAATCAAATGGAAATTGTAGTTGTGATCCCCGTGCCGTTGGCACGTAAAAAGCACCAACCGAAGGTGGTCATTGCCAGCTCCCTCTGGCCCTTGTGCCAGTGGCATGTA
>NC_069006.1:5243071-5243977 GCF_001194135.2 Octopus bimaculoides
CACGCTGAATATCCCCAAGAACTACGTTAAGGGTACACGTGTCTGTGGAGTGCTCAGCCATTTGCACGTTAATTTCACGAGCAGGCTGTTCCGTTGATCGGTTCAACTGGAACCCTCGTCGTCGTAAGCGATGGAGTGCCTTTATATATATACAATGGGCTTCTTCCAGTTTCCGTCTACCAAATCCACTCACAATGCTTTGGTCAGCCCAAGGCTATATAATAGAAGATACTTGCCCAAGGTGCTGTGCAGTGGGACTGAACCCGGAAACATGTGGTTGGCAAGCAAGCTTCTTATTACATGGTCATGCTTGTGGTGATTTTTTTTTTTTACCAAATAAACACACCCACTATATATTCATTCTTCACTTGTTCATTACTGTTCTTATTCTAACTCATGTCCATTGTCCAGAAATCTTTTGTCACACACCTGTGACCTCTTCAGCTACACTTTCCATCTTCGTGTGTGCTCTTGCTCCACTTATTCCATTCTGTTCTTCTATGATGCAATCCTTATATGTGTATACATTTGTGTCTATGATTGTTTGTGTGTGTGTGTGCGCGCGCACTTGTGTGTGTCATTGCTCTTAATAGCACTATGACCCTCCCCTCAGCCCCATCCCTTATCCTGTTGTCACTGCTATTGCCCATGAAGGAAACTTTTAGTGTTGTTCCTGTATTTATTTACATTATTTACATTAGACGGATATTTGTCCTCATCTTGTTTGTTGTTAACACAACATTTCGGCTGATATACCCTCCAGCCTTCATCAGGTGTCTTGGGGAAATATTGAACCTGGGTTCTCATTCCTAAGGTATTTTTCGATGTTGTTGTTGTTATTATTCAGGTCACTGCCTGGAATTGAACTTGGAATCTTGGGGTTAGTAGCCTGCGCTCTTAACCACT
>NC_069006.1:5244385-5245384 GCF_001194135.2 Octopus bimaculoides
TGTGGGCTCACTACCTATGTTGTCTGTATCTATGTCCTTTATAGAAGTCTTTTTTTTTTTTGTCTATCACTATTTCTTATATTTATCATAGGTATGTGCATATTTGTCAATTCTGTATAGGAGTGGCTGTGTGGTAAGTAGCTTGCTTACCAACCACATGGTTCCAGGTTCAGTCCCACTGCGTGGCACCTTGGGCAAGTGTCTTCTACTATAGCCTCGGGCCGACCAAAGCCTTGTGAGTGGATTTGGTAGACGGAAACTGAAAGAAGCCCGTCGTATATATGTATATGTATATATATATATATGTGTGTGTGTTTGTGTCTGTGTTTGTCCCCACATCATCACTTGACAACCGATGCTGGTGTGTTTATGTCCCCGTCAGTTAGCAGTTTGGCAATTGAGACTGGTAGAATAAGTACTAGGCTTTAAAAAAAAAGGGAAATGCTGGGGTCAATTTGCTCAACTTAAAACCCTTCAAGGCAGTGCTCCAGCATGGCCACAGCCAAATGACTGAAACAAGTAAAAGAATAAACAAATAAATAACTACAAAGATGAAAGTCAGAATGAGTCTCAGAGGGATTTGAACTCAGAACATAAAGGATCCAAACGAAATATCTTCTGTGGTTTACCATTTCTGGCATTCTGTCCCCTAATTCGATTTATGTTCGTTAGTAAATACGAATGCAAGAGAATAGAAATGAAATGAAATAATATTGTACAGTGTAAGACCATGTAGTTGTGGTGGTGGTGGGGGGTCCATGTGGCACTGGAAATAATTCCATCATCAGCATTGTCGTCACTGCCACGACCACCACCATCAACATCACCACCATCTTCATCATCATAATCACCCATCTCGTCATCATCATCACCACCACCACCACCACCATCTCCACCACCACCATTTTCATCTTCGTTGTCGTCATCATCATCACTACCACCATCACCACCACTACTATCCCCACCACCACCATTTTCATCTTCGTCATCATCATCATC
>NC_069006.1:5245497-5259369 GCF_001194135.2 Octopus bimaculoides
TTCATCATCATAATCACCCATCTCGTCATCATCATCACCACCACCACCACCATCATCATCATTATCATTTAACATTTGTTTCCCGTGCTGGCATGGGTCGAACAGTTTGGACAGGAGGCAGCAAGCCAGGGGACTGCCCAGAGGAACCCAGTGCCTGCTTTGGCACAGTGTTCTACAGACGGCTACTCTTCTTTAATGCCAAATCCTTTACAGAGAATGGCTGGCTGGGTGCTTTGCGCATGGCACCAGCAACAGGGAGGGTCGGCAAGTCACTCACATGACACGACCCTTCAACTGAAGGGGGTGCCTTGGTGCCAAGTGTTAGGAAGTTCAAGTATGATAGAGGGACAGGAACAGGTTTCTCGCTGCAGGGGGAAATATATTTGGTTACCCCGGTAGGGAAGATGTGTCAGGGAACACCCTTAGATCCCAGATAATAGAATGCTTACCGAAAGAAATTTGGTAAGCTCTGATTGAACCAAACGACCTGACTTTCTCTTCTAAGAATTACTCTTATACCACGCTGGTCTTTTAATGTAATTCCACTTGCATCTGTTGTGTCACACTGCGTCTCCCTCATCATCGGCAGCATTTAACGTCCATTTTCCATGCCAGCATGGGTTGAATGGTTTGCCAGGAATTAGCAAACCAGAGAACTGCACCAGGCTCCCAGTGTCTGCTCTGGCATGCATGGTTAGACGTTCTTCTTAATGCCAGCCACTTCATAGAGTGCACTGGGAGACTTTTACATGGCACCAACACAAATGTTCTTTACGTGGCACCAACACAAGTGCTCTTTACACGACACCAGCTTGGATGCTTTTTAGGTGGCACCGATACAGGTGCACTTTATGTGGCACCAGCATGGGTGTCTTTTACGTGGCACCAGCTCAGGTGCTCTTTACGTGGCACCAGCATGGATGCTTTTTAGGTGGCACCAACACAGGTGTTATTTGTATAACACCAGAATGGATGTCTTTTACGTGGCACCAGCATGGGTATGATCTCCGTGACACCAGCATTATACCAACGTTTTTGGTTTTCCTTTCTAAGAATTTAAGTCATTGCTCTATAACTGAGATATTCCAGAATATTTTAGGATCAAATGGGGAAAATTTACTCACTGGCTGGAACATTGAGGTCTGCCCAGGCCATATTCAAGACTGTTCTGGCCACAATGGGAGTGTCCTGCTCAAACCAAGACAGTCAAGACCAAACCAAAATAGTTTTGACTATCCTAAATTCGGACTATCCTCATTTTTATTGTCATTATCATTATCCTAATTATTCTCATCATCTTCATCGTCACTGTTTTGTCATTATCTTTATTGTCATCATTGCCATGGTGATCGTTATCATGATTGTCATTGTTAGCAGATCGGTGGGGTAGGGGCATAATTATCATCATCAAGCACCCACTACACTCTCCAAGTGGTTGGCGTTTAGGAAGGGCATCCAGCTGTAGAAACTCTGCCAAATGCTGTGCGTGAGAAGACCCGGCAAGCCAAGTGAGACCTAAATCTAAGGCCTCAGCCAGTCCACTTAGGCGTACCTTCCTTCATTGGACACTAAACTCCACCTGCAAAGACCTGTTGAGGCAAGTGAAATCGAAATCGAACTAAATTCAACGACTGGCACCCATGCCAACATCGTCTCCTTTATTGGACACGAAACTCAGTTTGCGAAGACTTATTGGGGCAAGTGAAAGCGAAATTGTGATGGCACCTGTGCCCAGCGTCGCCTTTCTGGCACTTGTGCCCGCGGCATATGTAAGGACTTTCGAGCAAGATCATTGCCAGTGGCACATAAAATACACCATTTTGAGCGTGACCGTTGCCAGTACTGCCTGACTGGCCTTCGTGCTGGTGGCACATAAAAGCACCCACTACACTCTCTGAGTGGTTGGCGTTAGGAAGGGCATCCAGCTGTAGAATCTCTGCCAAATCAGATTGGAGCCTGGTGTAGCCATCTGGTTTCACCAGTCCTCAGTCAAATCGTCCAACCCATGCCAGCATGGAAAGCGGACGTTAAACGATGATGATGATGATCATCATCATCATCATCATCTTTGATATGGTTTTCATATCTTCCCTTCCGTGTTTGAAGGGGGTCCGAGAGAATTTCGTTGAGGCAGGTCTTCTACAGCCCCTTCCTCGTCCCTCCCCCATTTCCAAACGAAGTGATATTCCTCTATAACCGAAGATTGGCAACAAAGGACACCACTCCTGTGATGGGGACACTTGCTTACGACCATCACATGATGTCAAGGCAAGGAGACACACACATATACACATACATGTACACACACACACACACATGTATACACACACTCATTTACTAATGCACGCACATATATACACATGCATATATGCACAATTACATTCACACATGCACGTACATGTATGTACACACATACATGTAGACACTCATTCACTAATGCACATACGCATCTATACACGCACACATATGCATGATTACATTTACACATACGCACACACATGCACTCATTCACTCAAACATACACACTCACACACATAAACTAACTCTCCTTCTGTCACCATCAAACTCTCTCACCCCCTCTCTCTCCCTCCCTCTCTCTCCCCCTCCCTCTCCCTCTCTCTCTCTCTCTCTCTCTCTCTTAATATTACAGCCAGTCAGAGGAAATATCTTCATTTATATAGAAGATCAAAAATAAAATCACAGAAGACAAACAGAGAATTGAACACATGATACAGCCAGAAAAATAGTTTTAAAAAATACATGGCTGCAGGGGTGGCTGTGTGGTAAGTAGCTTGCTTACCAACCACATGGTTCCAGGTTCAGTCCCACTGAGTGGCACCTTGGGCAAGTGTCTTCTACTATAGCCCCAAGCCAACCAAAGCCTCGTGAGTGGATTTGGTAAAAACTGAAAGAAGCCCATCGTATGTGTGTGTGTGTGTCTGTTTGTCCTCCCCAATATCGCTTGACAACCGATGCTGGTTTGTTTGCATCCCCCTGTAACCTAGCAGTTCGGGAAAAAAAGAACCGTTAGAATAAGTACCAGGCTTACAAAGAATAAGTCCTGGGGTTGATTCGCTCGACTAAAGGTGGTGCTCCAGCATGGCCGCAGTCCAAATGACTGAAACAAGTAAAAGAGTATATATACACACTCACACACACATACATGTGTGTGTTTGTCCACCACTTCCACTTGACAACAGGTGTTAGTGTGTTTGCTCTTACGTGACTTAGCGGTGCAGCAAAAGAGATTGATTGAATAAGTACTAGACTTTAAATAAAAGAAAAAAAGAAAAATAACTACTGAGATCGATTCGTTCAACTAAAAAATTCTTCAAAACATTGCCCCAGCATGGCTGGAGTCTAATGACTGAATCAAGTGAAAGGAAGGGGTGAATCATGCAAAACTGACACTCTGCCGGTTACGACGACGAGCCTGCTTCTGAAATTAACGTGCAAGTGGCTGAGTACTACACAGACACGTGTACCCTTAACATAGTGCTCAGGGAGATTAAGCATGACATAATATGTGACAAAGCTAGCCCCTTTGAAATACACATAACTACTCATTTTCGCCAGCTTAGTGGACTGGAGCAATGTGAGATAAAGTGTCTTGCTCAAGGACACAACATACTGGCAAGAATTGAACTCACGACCCTACGATCATTAGTCAAATGCTCTAACCACTAAGCCGCATACCTTCACATATTAGAGCGGTGAGTTGGCTAAACCATTAGCATGACAGACAAAATGCTTAGAGGTATTTCGTCTGTCTTTACGTTCTGGGTTCAAATCCCACCGAGGTCAACTTTGCCATTTATCCGTTCGGGGTCGATAAATTAAGTACCAGTTGCATAGTGGGGTCGATCCACTCGACTGCTCCCCTCCCGCAAAATTTCAGGCCTTGTGCTTAGTGATATTTCATCTCTCTTTACGTTCTGAGTTCAAATTCCACCACAGCCCACTTTGCCTTTCATCTTTCCGGGGTCGATAAATTAAGTACCAGTTGCATACTGGGGTTGATATAATTGACTTGACCCCCTTCCCCAAAATTGCTGGTCTTGTGCTGAAAATCTGAAATTAATATTACAATGTCTTCTTTTCACATATATACAATGGGCTTCTTTCAGTTTCCCTCTACCAAATCCACTCACAAGGCTTTGGTCGGCCCGAGGCTATAGTAGAAGACACTTGCCCAAGGTGCCACTCAGTGGGACTGAACCTGGAACCATGTGGTTGGTAAGCAAGCTACTTACTACAGCCACTCCTGCAGCCATGTATTTTTTTTAAATATTTTTCTCTCTGTATCATGTGTTCATTTCTCTTTTTGTCTTCTGTGAGTTTATTTTTGATCTTCTATGTAAATGAAGATATTTCCTCTGTCTGGTTGTAATATTAAGAGAGAGGGAGAGAGAGAGGGAGAGGGAGGGGGAGAGAGAGAGAGGGAGGGAGAGAGTTTGATGGTGACAGAAGGAGAGTTAGTTTATGTGTGTGAGTGTGTATGTTTGAGTGAATGAGTGCATGTGTGTGCGTATGTGTGAATGTAATCATGCATATGTGTGCGTGTATAGATGCGTATGTGTGCATGCATTAGTGAATGAGTGTGTAGATGTATGTGTGTACATACATGTACGTGTATGAAGATATTTCCTCCGTCTGGCTGTACTATTAAGAGAGAAAGAGAGAGAGAGAGCGGGGTGAGAGTGAGCTTGATGGTGACAGGAAGAGAGTTAGTGTATGTGTGTGAGTGTGTGTATGTTTGAGTATGTTTGGACCTTCTTGGACAAGGTCCAAAATTTTGGGGGAGGTGGCCAGTCAATTAGATTGACCCCAGTATGCAACTGCTACTTAATTTATCAACTCGAAAAGGATGAAAGGCGAAGTCAACCTCAGTGGAATTTGAACTCAGAACATAAAGACAGACGAAATACCACTAAGCATTTCACCCAACATGCTAACGTTCCTGCCAGCTCGCTGCCTTAATATTACAATGTATTACAAGACCTATATTTATCTCGTCTAAGGTCAATAAATGAATAGATATTCTACCATCACTGCCTTTCTTCAACTTACAGTGACTTACAAATTAACCTTGGAATTTAAGTACGTGCAAATGGTTTCCGGTAAAGAAAGCTGTCCACTTATATACACTCCGTTAACTAGAATTCAAGGAAATGCTCATCTACGGTATGGATCGTCCTCATTATCATCACATTTAATGTCTGCTTTCCATGCTGGCATGGATTGGACAGTTTGACAGAGGCTGACCAGGCAGAAGGTTGCACCAGGCTTCACTGTTTGTTTTGGCAGGGGTTTTACAGTTGGATGCCCTTCCTAAAACCAACCACCCCACAGAGTGGACTGAATGCTTTTTACATGGCACCAGCACTGACAGGGTCTGTTTTGGTATGGTTTTTACAACTGGAAGCCCTTCCAAATTCCAACCACTTTCCAGGGTGGACTGGATATATTTTATGTGGCCCCAACACTGGCAAGGTCACCAGGTAACTTGCAAGACAAGGAATCTTTGAGAAGGGGAAATATGAGGGCCCCAAAATCACTTGATATGTCAGACCCTTTTTTTTTTATTTTTTGGTTACTGAACTGTTAGGGGTTCAAAGGTTAACACTGCTGAAGTATTTTAGCTAGACGATTTAGTATTATTAACTATGCTACTATAAGAACAGTATGGTTGAAGTGAAGGGATGTGGAGGGAGAATTGAAACAGGAAATGCTTGAATGTACTTATGGTTTATATATACTTACATGCATGCATTTGTATATGTATAGTTGAATTGCATATTTAAATTTAGCAATCTCGTTAGGTCAGAATAATATACATACACAACAATACTAAGTAAATACGAAACTTGGTGCATAAGTACTTGCCGAATGATATTCTTGCAGTGTATTGTAGGCAATTCGACATAGCTGAGGGAAGAAATCTGTTCTTGAGCTATTCAGACATTTACATTATATTAAATATACGGTCCATAATATTTACGAAGGGCAGATTCTGAGACAGGTGAATAAAATATAAATGAGTGATGATTGAAGCACAGGTATGGAACCATTATGGCTGTTTCTAATGACTCCTTTAATTGATTAATGAAGACATTACATCATTGTAAAGAAACTGTTTTCATCAGATGAATTCATGAACTTCAAAATAAAGGACAATTCAAAATGATTTAACATGGTTTAAAATCCACAGAGCAGAACATTTATAGTGATTCTGCTTTCTTTCTTTCTTTCTTTCTTTCTTTTCTCCTTCTCCTCCCTTCCCTATCCCTCACCTCCTTGTTACTACCCCCTGCCTTGTTGACTTGTGGAGATAAAGCTCATGCATTGTTTCCATCACAAACGACCTTGATAATTTAGTAGGTTGACCTGACCACAAATCATTTTCTTACCATTGACCAGCAGACATTAACCCTTTTGTTACTCTATTTCTGTTGAGATGCTCTGTGTTTCTTTTAATTACTTTAAATATAACAAAGAATTTAGTTAAATAACTTAGTCATCATTAAGCAAATGTTAGGAACATAAATTGTGACTTAGGTTTAGTGGAAGATTTTAATTCAGAACTTATGGAAACAAAACATTTGTACTACAGAGCCAGAGGCCTTTCACCCAGGTTGGTATTGAAAGGGTTAAGAATTGTTTCTCTATTATATATTTTAGCCCTTTCGTTACTGTATTTCTGTTGAGATGCTTTGTGCTTCTTTCAATTAATTTTAAATATAACAAAGAATTTAGTAAAATAACTTAGTTATCATTAAGCTAATATTAAGAACATAAGTTGTGACTAAGGTTTGGTGGAAGATTTTAATTCAAAACTTATGAAAACAAGACATTTGTACTCAGAGCCAGGGGCAGGTTTCAGCTGGGTTGGTAACGAAAGGGATAAACAACTTCTTAATAGATAAACCCAAGACTAATGGGGCTGTGCCCTCCTCTCTTGTTAGAAGTATATATATTTGGGAATCAGTTATTTCTTCCCCCTCCTAAAAACTCTACTAACCTCTAAATTTTTCTGTTTTGATCAAATAAACACTATTCTGGTAAATCCTTTCTTATTTCTTTATTGCTCACTAGGGGCTAAACATAGAGGGGGACAAACAAGGAGATTAAGTCAATTACATCGACCCCCGTGCATAACTGGTACTTAATTTATCGACCCCGAAAGGACGAAAGGCAAAGTCGACCTCGGCGGAATTCGAACTCAGAACGTAATGGCAGACGAAATACCACTAAGCATTTCGCCCGGCGTGCTAACGTTTCTGCTAGCTCACTGCCTATTCTGATAAATCCTTTCTGCCAACTGAAATAGTAGCAGAATCACTGTAAGTGTTTTGGTCCATGGATTTTAGTATTTAGGTCGTGTGTAACATATCCCAGTGCTCCAATAATTACAGGTATAAACCTGAACTTGTAATCTGGATAGATTTGTCAATACTTCAGCATAGGTATTTTCCTTTTCACTGATCTTTATCTTTATGTTAACAGCTGGGCAGCTGATTTCCACAATTGTACAGTTTCTCTTCTCTGTCCCAAATCTTTACATCAGGTTTGTTGTACTTAGATTTTATTGAGGTCTTCACTGGGACATTCCACTAATACTCCTTTTTATTATGAGTGGTTATGGTTTCTTATTTTTTTATTGCCCACAAAGGGCTAAACATAGAGGGGACAAACAAGGACAGACAAAGGGATTAAGTAGATTATATTGAGCCCCAGTGCGTAACTGGTACTTAATTTATCAACCCCGAAAGGATGAAAGACAAAGTCGACCTCGGCGGAACTTGAACTCAGAACGTGACGGCCGACGAAATACCGCTAAGCATTTCGCCCCGCGTGCTAACGTTTCTACCAGCTCAACACATGAGTGGCTATGGTTTCCGACTATGTATGTATGTATAACAAACACACACATACACATCTAAATATATATATATATCATCATCATCATCGTTTAACGTCCGCTTTCCATGCTAGCATGGGTTGGACGATTTGATTGAGGACTGGTGAAACCGGATGGCAACACCAGGCTCCAATCTAATTTGGCAGAGTTTCTACAGCTGGATGCCCTTCCTAACGCCAACCACTCGGAGAGTGTAGTGGGTGCTTTTACGTGTCACCCGCACGAAAACGGCCATGCTCGAAATGGTGTCTTTTATGTGCCACCCGCACAAGAGCCAGTCCAGGGGCACTGGCAACGATCTCGCTCGAAAACCCTACAAGGCCAGTCAGGCGAGAGAGAGAGAGAGAGAAAGACTGATACATAAACTGTTTGCTAGCTAACTAGATAGATAGAGAAATAGAGAGAGGGAGAGAAAGAGATAGATAGACAGACAGACAGATAGATAGATAGGCAGATAGACAGACAGACAGATAGATAGATATGTGAGTGCGTGTCTGTGTGTGTGCACATATATATACATACATATATATACACACACATTACACATACATATGTTTATATATATATATTTGTATGTATGTAGGTGGGTAGACATGTAGGTGTGTGTGTGCATGTACAAGGTCATGACTTCAATTACTAGCCTGGGTGGTACATTATGTTCCCAAGCGAAACATTTTATCTCATGTTACTCTACAATCACTTTGACACCTGACACGTGGTGCACTGGTTCAGTTGACATCAATTTGATGAAGGTAGTGAGCTAATGTGCAGCACAAACATTTGGTCATTAGAAACAAAACCTTTGTGAAGGTCATTTGGCAAAAGCTGAACACTCATAGGTCAGCTTTCATGGAAAAGTCCATTATTATTATGTGTGTGTGTAAGGCAGTGAACTGGCAGAATCGTAGACATAGCTGAGGGAAGAAATCCCCTCTTGAGCTATTCAGAACGGCAAGCTGGCTGAAACGTTAGCACGCAGGGTGAAATGCTTAGTGGTATTTCGTCTGCCATTACGTTCTGAGTTCGAATTCCGCCGAGGTCGACTTTGCCTTTCATCCTTTCGGGGTCGATAAATTAAGTACCAGTTACGCACTGGGGTCGATGTAATTGACTTAATCTCCTTGTTTGTCCCCTCTATGTTTAGCCCCTCGTGGGCAATAAAGAAATAAGAATTGTTAGCATGCTGGACGAAATGCTTAGTGGTATTTCGCCCATTGCTATGTTCTGAGTTCAAATTCCGATGAGGTCAACTTTACCTTTCATCCTTTCAGGGTCGATAAATTAAATACCAGTTACATACTGGAGTCGATGTAATCGACTAGTCCCGTCTTCCAAAATGGCTGTCCTTGTGGCAAAATTTGAAACCATTATTGTGTGTGTGTATACACGTATATATGATGGACTCTTGTATATATTTGGCAAAGTGGCTGAGTTATTTCAAGTGTTGGGCCACACAGAGGCAAAGTGGCTAAGTTTACTTTCAAGTGTTGGGCCTCAGAGAGGCAAAGTGACTGGGTTACTTCCAAGTGTTGGACTCCACAGAGGCAATGACCGTGACCTTTGGCATTATGTCATGCTTGAGAAGAAGACCCATCAAGCCGGGCAAAATCACAGTCAATGTCACACAAATTGGCATGTAAAAGCACCCTTTTACACTTTCAGTGTGGTTAGCATTAGGAAGGGCATTCAGCTGTAGAAAACCATGCCAAATCAGACTGGAGTCTGATGTAACCTTCCAGTGTGCCATGCCGGTCAAACTATCCAACCCATGCTAGCATGGACAATGGATGTCAAATGATGATGATATATATATATATATATATATATATACACACAAAGGGCCTCTTTCAGTTTCTGTCTACCAAATCCACTCACAAGGCTTTGGTGAGCCCGAGGCTATAGTAGAAGACATGCAGTGGGACTGAACCTGGAACCATCAACATCATCGTTAAACGTCTGCTTTCCATGCTGGCATGGGTTGGACAGTTTCAAAACTGGTAAGTCAGTGAGCTGCACCTGGTTCCAATCTTATTTTGGCAAGGTTTCTACTGCTGGATGCCTTTCCTAAGGCCAACCACTCCAAGAGTGTAGTGAGTACTTTTTATGTGTAACTGGCACAGGTGCCACTGACCTGACACCAGCATTAGCCACACTTAGCTTGACAGGTCAATACAAGCACAATACCTCGCCAAGGGTCTTGCTCACCCGTCACTGCCTCCATGAAGCCCAACATTCAAATGGTGCTTTTTTTGTGTCACTGGCACAGGTGCCAGTCAGGCGGCGCTGGCATCGGCCACGACTACGATTTCACTCGGTTTGACAAGTCTTCACAAGCACAGCATTTCGTCCAATGATTGACGGGTGCTTGTAATGGCCAGTTATGCAACACTGGCATTGGCCATGACAATGACCTCACTTGGCTTGATAGGTCTTCTCAAGCATGGCATATCGCCAAAGGTGTCAGTCACTTGGCATTGCCTCTGTGAAGCCCAACATTCGATGTTCACACTTCACCACCTTGTCCCATCTCTTCCTGGGTCTACCTCATCCACAGGTTCCCTCCACACTTAGAGATCAGCACTTATTCACACAGCTATCCTCATCCATATATGACCATACCAGCGCAGTCATCTCTCTTGCCCATCACATCTGATGCTTCTTATGTTCAACTTTTCTCTCAGAATGCTTACACTCTGCCGTGCATGTTCACTGACATTACACATCCAGTGGAGCATACTGGTGTCATTTCTTACAAGACTATGTATATTCTCCGTAATCACAGCCCATGTTTCACTGACGTGTAGCATGGCTGTTTGCGCACAGCCATCATACAATCTGCTTTTCACTCAGAGCAAGAGGCCCTTTGTTACCAGCGGAAGCAGAAGCTCTCTGAACTGAACCCAGCCCATTCTAATTCTAGTAGCTATGCTCTCAGAGCATCCACCCCCAAGGTAATGGAAGCTATTGACTACTTCTAGTTTTTCTCCCTGTCATGTGATGGAATCTATTTTCTGTTCATTTTCGGTGTTTATTCTACCTACACACCTTCCACACACAAAAAACTATCTTCCCGGTTAACCTTCCTTTGATATTGCTGTACCTCTTATGTGTCCATAACTTACACTGGGTACATCTTATGGAGTTTCTACCTACACCTTTTCTACAGATCAAGCAGGGCCATCTACCTGGAGGGATCTGTGATTTGTCTGCCTTCCTACTTACTAAGACTTTGGTTTTTGCTAGGTTAACTCCAAAGCCCTTCAATTCTAGACCTTGCTTTCACACCTGAAATTTCTTCTCTAGTTCTGGTAGCGATATGATTGAGAAGCAAGCTTCTTACCACACAGTCATTCCTTATATTATATATATTCCTTTTTGTGTGCACAGTCTGTGACAGACCATGTCTGTCCTTGGCTGGCCTCAAATCTAACCTGTGAACCCATGGAAAACAAACTTCAACCAACTATTCTGACTATATGTCTGTGCACGCGTTTGAATGTGGTGTATGCCAGAAGGCTTGCAAATCCAATGGGGGTCTTAAAAGACATGTTAGGATCCACAATGAGTAGAACTTACTTGCAGGTATTGGTAGTTCAAATCAGAGGTGCAATCTGTGTGGGTGTTTTTTCAAAGCATTGTCTGGCTTAAAAAGCCACATCAGACGCCATGAAAGGGCTAAGGTGTAGGTGCAGGAGGTGGTCAAACACTGTGTAAGGAGTAGACAACCACCATATATATATACACATATATATATATATATATATATATACATATATATATATTACACACGTACGCACGCATAGCACAAACTTGTAGCTGGAAGTGAAGTATCAACACTATAAAAACAGGATATTTCATTTCAGACGTGATGAACTTTGAGAAACACTAGCATTGCTTAGTAATGAGGTTTTCCTTTCTCATGCATTGCTAGACGCCAACTGCAAGCTAGCCACAGGACTCCACGAAACCTACATAAAACCTAGCACTAACCTCAAATACATAAACACATCCAGTAACCATCCGAACTTTATTAAGGGAGGAATGGTACAAAGCTTAAGCAATAGAATTTCATGCCTCTCTTCCAACCAAGTTATTTTTAATAAGTATAAAGAAATTTACAATAGCTGTGTGGTAAAGTGTAGGCGTAGGAGTGGCTGTGTGGTAAGTAGCTTGCTTACGAACCACATGATTCCGGGTTCAGTCCCACAGCATGGCACCTTGGGCAAGTGTCTTCTACTATAGCCTCAGGCTGACCAAAGCCTTGTGAGTGGATTTGGTTGAGGGAAAATGAAAGAAGCTTGTCGTATATATGTGTGTGTGTGTGTATATGTTTATATGTCTGTGTTTGTCCCCACCAACATCGCTTGACAACCGATGCTAGTGTGTTTGCATCCCCGTAACTTAGTGGTTCGGCAAAAGAGACCAATAGAATAAGTACTAGGCTTACAAAGAATAAGTCCTGGGGTCGATTTGCTCGAGTAAAGGCGGTGCTCCAGCATGGCCACAATCAAAATGACTGAAACAAGTAAAAGAGAGAGCGCATTGGATAAAGCAGGCCACACACAAAATATTAAATACCTAGGCCTTGACCGCTATGCAAGTGACCAGAACAACATAAATGCCCAAGATAATATTCATAACACTAACCACATTCCAAACGAAACTAATCGACCACACCAACAATATGAACAACATAGATAAGATTAATACCAATAATAACAAAAAAAAACTATAGAAACAGTGTTAAAGTTCATACACAACTAACTAACAATATTACAAACAATAGCAAAAGGAATACCAATTAATACCAGTTAATACCAATTACTACCAGTTAATAAAATTAAGAATACTAACACGACTAATAATAATATAAACTTGGTGCACTCACCCTCCCACCAGTACCGGAAGTTACTATCCTCTCCACCAGTACCGGTAGTTCCTAGCCTCTCCACCAGAACCGGAAGTTCCTATCCTCTCCACCAGTACCGGAAGTTCCTATCCTCTCCACCAGAACCGGAAGTTCCTAGCCTCTCCACCAGAACCGGAAGTTCCTATCCTCTCCACCAGAACCGGAAGTTCCTAGCCTCTCCACCAGTACCGGAAGTTCCTATCCTCTCCACCAGTACCGGAAATTCCTATCCTCTCCACCAGTACCGGAAGTTACAATCCTCTCCACCAGTACCGGAAGTTACTATCCTCACCACCAGTACCGGAAGTTACTATCCTCTCCACCAGAACCGGAAATTCCTATCCTCTCCACCAGTACCGGAAGTTTCTATCCTCTCCATCAGTACCGGAAATTCCTATCCTCTCCACCAGAATCGGAAATTCCTATCCTCTCCACCAGTACCGGAAGTTACTATCCTCTCCACCAGTACCGGAAGTTCCTACCCTCTCCATCAGTACCGGAAGTTTCTATTCCTCTCCCATCCTTTGGTTGTCTCCCATGAACATTTCTAAAGGCTTCACTCCACCCCCACCCCTACTTAGGGTTTATCTCCTCCTATGTAAGGTAGTAATCATATACTGCAAAAATATGATGGTGTAGTGTATGCAGGTTGAATTGAAGGCTACTGCTTGTTTATGAATTCTGCCGAATGCAAGCTTTCTTTTCAGGTACATGACACTGCTGTCCCCCGTCCCAGGGTCTCATGGGCCCATACCTCCCACACCCTCAGGGTTGGCACTCTCAACATCAGCACACTGAAAGGTAGGACTGGTGAGATTGTTGAGATGCTTGAACAGAGACGTGTAGATTTGTGCTGCCCCCAAGAAGTTAGGTTCCGCTAGGTTCCTCACAGGCAAAGAACACAGGTACAAGATTTTCTGGGCAGAGAACACAGACGGGATTGGGGGTGTGGGTGTACTTCTTGCAGAGAAATGGGTGGATGGTTACTGGATGTGTTTATGTATTTGAGGTTAGTGCTAGGTTTTATGTAGGGTTCGTGGAG
>NC_069006.1:5261896-5262999 GCF_001194135.2 Octopus bimaculoides
ATTTGAGCATGGCCGTTGCCAGTACCACCTGACTGGCCCTCATGCCGGTGACACGTAAAAGCACCCACTACACTCTTGGAGTGGTTGGCATTAGGAAGGGCATCCAGCTATAGAAACTCTGCCAGATCAGATTGGAGCCTGGTGTAGCCATCTGGTTCACCGGTACTCAGTCAAATCGTCCAACCCATGCTAGCATGGAAAGCGGATGTTAAACGATGATGATACGATGGGCTTCTTTCAGTTTCCGTCTACCAAATCCACTCACAAGGCTATGGTCGGCCTGAAGTTATAGTAGAAGACACTTGCCCAAGATGCCACACAGTGGGACTGAACCCAGAACCATGTGGTTGGTAAGCAAGCTTCTTTGTTTCATCAAATTTGCCATAAAGGCATTACATAGGTAGAAGCACGTGCAGGCTGGACAACAACACAAATGAGATGAATGATGAGGAAAATAATGATATTGATGAGAGAAGCAAACGACGTCCACCGATCGATGCTTCTTGAGAGCATTGTTCTTTTTTTAAAACACAAATGAGGTGTTAAACCTCTTACAATATTTCAAATTGAGGCACTGAGCCTCTTATTAATCAAGTATATGTTTAAATATTACATAATGTAATGTGGTATATATCATTTTTATTTATGTTAATATCCTTGTATAGTTAATATCCGTGCTTGGATTAAAAGTAGTTATATTATCCAATAGATTGTAAAGGTTCATGTTCTCTTATTATTGAAATGAAATTCAAGCATTATATAATATAATATATGTTATTTATATTTGTTATTTCTAATTATTTTAATTAATGTTTGATTTTTAAATTAAGCCATAGTTACTCTTTTACTTGTTTCAGTCATTTGACTGCAGCTATGCTGAAGCACTGCCTTTAGTCGAGCAAATCGACCCCAGGACTTATTCTTTGGATGCCTAGTACTTATTCTATCGGTCTCTTTTGCCAAACTGCTAAGTTACGGGGACGTAAACACACCACCATCAGTTGTCAAGCGATGTTTGGGGGGACAAACACACACACACACACATGTATATATATTTATATATATATATATATATATATATATATACATATATATATATATAC
>NC_069006.1:5264562-5271744 GCF_001194135.2 Octopus bimaculoides
TTTTTTTTTTTTTTTTTTTTGCCTTCCTTCTTAGTATATTTAGTATCAGGATTTTGGAATTTATACTTAATTTTAGTATTATTTCTACACTTGTGCTATTGTTTTTCCTGTTTTTAAAACTTTGGCCATTAATCCTGGGGTTTATTGTCTTATCTATACTTGCTTCATTGATTTTATTATCATTTGTAGCTTTATTTTTCCTACTATGTATTATATTTGGGTCATTTGTTATTTTGTTTTTCCTATTTACATTAGAGATGCATTTACTAGGTCTATGATATTTTTTATTTAGTGCTTACATCCTGCTTCTATATGAATCAAGGCTACCATTGGTTTCATGCTCGGGAAAGTAGGAATGAATGGTAGTCTTAATTCACAAATAAAGAAATTATATCCACTATTTTTATTGTTCGATATTTACATATATAGGCGTAGGAGTGGCTGTGTGGTAAGTAGCTTGCTTACCAACCACATGGTTCTAGGTTCAGTCCCACTGCGTGACACCTTGGGCAAGTGTCTACTATAGCCTCGGGCCAACCAAAGCCTTGTGAGTGGATTTGATAGACGGAAACTGAAAGAAGCCTGTCGTATATATGTATATATATATATGTGTGTGTTTGTCCCCCCAACATCGCTTGACAACCGATGCTGGTGTGTTTACGTCCCCGTAACTTAGCGGTTCGGCAAAAGAGACCAATAGAATAAGTATTAGGCTTACAAAGAATAAGTCCTGGGGTCGATTTGCTCGACTAAAGGCGGTGCTCCAGCATGGCCACAGTCAAAATGACTGAAACAAGTAATAGAGTAAAGAGTAAAATATATATGTGTGCATGTTTGTCCCCTGCCATCGCTTGACAACTGTCTCCATAACATAGCGGTTAGGCAAAAGAGATCGATAGAGTAAGTTCTTGGCTTACAAAGAATAAGTCCTGGGGTTGATTTCTTCAAATGAAAACCCTTTAAGGTGGAACTCCAGCATGGCCACAGTCAAATGACTGAAACGAATAAAAGAATTTTATGACAAGGCGTAAAAAAATTATAAATGTAAAAAAACTGTTACATATTTTCAAATTTGATGGAATTATTTCTATATTGAATCAAATAAGCTGATGTCTTGGAGGCAGGCACGTGGTCTAATGGTTTGCATATTCAGCTCACAATTGTAATGTTGTGGGTTCTTTTCCTGGACTGGGTGGTGTGTTCTATCCTTGAGCAAGGCAATTCATTCCACATTGCTCCAGCTGGGTGTTGGCACAGCTCTCCCCATCTCTTTCTCTCCATCTCTCTCTCCCCATCTTTCTCTCCCAACTGTCCCATCTTGAATATGCTGCCGGGTTAAAGGGTAGGAGTGTTGAGAGGATGTCTATGTTAGCTCCTGGGCCACATTCGCCCCTCAAACATCCTCCCAGTGGCCCTCACCAACAGTCTTCTCTCCTTAAATATAATGTTTCTTTAATTCATTTGTTTTACTTTTTTCTTTTTTTTTTTTGTGCAGCCCCCTAAAAAACAATCCAGATTGCGGATCTTGCCCAGCTATTAAAATGGCCAAGAACCACTGATCCAGGCACCTACCTAAATCAATTAGCTTAAGCATGGTTCACATTTCCAAACCATACTTGCTTGTGGGTGATAGTGACATTTTAACCTTTGTTAAAGTTTAAGAGCCAGCTCGCTTAAGATTTCTGTTAAACTGACCTTCTTATCTGAAGGGAAAACAAACATCGCAAGAGCTTTGATCCATGCAGAAACTGCAAGAGCTGCTTAACCCTTTAGCATTGAAACCATTCATATCCAGCCTAAATATTCTAATGTTCAAACTGGTCAGATCCAGCCTCTCACACCTATCCTACAATGTAATTTTAAACATAAACAATCACATCATCAAAATGTTGAAGCTACAAGATAATCTATAATTAATTCAAAATGATGTGAATAAATAAGGATTACATTAGACAAAGTAATATGAATGCTAAAGGGTTAAGGATACTACAAGCTCTTCTCCTTATGGTGACTAAAGCTTCTTCTCCTCGTGGTGACTTCAGCAGGTATCTCATAGTCACAAGCAATTAATCCCTTATCTTGATTGGCTAAGAAGGGTGAAACAAGCAATAAAGAAAAATAATGAAGGTGAATTAAACATAAGACGTCCTTTGCTCCACACAGATGTTGCAAGAATTGCTTAGAGATTGAACATTGGGACTCACAGAGGCAATGACAGGAGTCCAGAACCTTTGGAGATATGCTGTGATTGAGAAAATCCGGCAACTAGAGTGAGATTACAGCCACGTATGTCTGGCCCTGTTAAGAATACCCCTGATGCGTTGGGTGATATATGCTTGAGAAAACCTGTTGAGTCAAGTAAAAGCAATATCATAGCTGTGGCCAGTGCCCCCTGACTGGCTCCCGTGCCAGTGACATGTATAAAGCACCATCCGAATGTGGTCGATGCCAGGTTCGCCTGACTGGCTCCCGTGCTAGTGGCACATAAAAAGCACCAACCAAACATGGCCAATGCCAATACCTCCAGACTGGCTCCCGTGCCAGTGGAACGTAAAAAGCACCATTCAAACATGGTGAATGCCAGGTCCGCCTCACTGGCTCCTGTGCTGGTGGCACATAAAAAGCACCTACTACACTCTAGGAATGGTTGGTGTTAGGAAGGGCAACCAGCTGTAGAAACATTGCCACCTCAGATTGGAGATTGGTGCAGCCGCTGGCTCTCCAGACCTCAGTCAAACCACCCAAGCCATGCAGGCATGGAAAACGGACATTAAACGATGATGATGATGACGATAATGTTGCAAGCTCTTCTCCTCATGGTCACAAACAACCTCTTATCCTGATTGACTGAGAAGGGTGAAATAAACAATTCAGAAAAATTATGGACTCAAATCTAAGCACAAGGCTGGCAATTTCAAGGGGAGTGGAGGAGAGTCAATTACATTGACCCCTGCTACTCAACTGGTACTTATTTTATTGACCCCAAAAGGATGACAGGCAAAGGTGGCCTAGGCAGAATTTGAACTCAGAACATAAAACAAACGAAATGCCACTAAGTATTATGTTCGGCATGCTAACGATTCTACCAACTCAAAGTAATAAAAAGGCCAGCAATTTTGGTGGGAGGGATTTGGCCAATGCCACCTGACTGGCTCCTGTGCCTGTGGCACGTAAAAAGCACCCACTACACACTTGGAGTGGTTGGTGTTAGGAAAGGCTTCCAGCAGTAGAAACCTTGCCGAATCAGATTGGGGCCTGGTGCAGCCTCCCAGCTTGCTAGTCCTCAGTCAAACCGTCAAACCCATGCCAGCATGGAAAGCGGACGTTAAATGATGATGATGATGATTGACCCCAATCACTCAACTGGTACTCATTTTAATCAGTCATCAAAAGGGACGAAAGGCAAAGTCGACCTCGGTGGAATTTGAACTCAAAACGGACTGGCAAAGCATTTTGTCAGGCAATTCTACCAGTTCAAACTAATAGAAATGAAAAAAAAAAAAGTTAGGCGTAGGAGTGGCTGTGGTAAGTAGCTTGCTTACGAACCATATGGTTCCGGGTTCAGTCCCACTGCGTGGCACCTTGGGCAAGTGTCTTCTACTATAGCCTGGGGCCGACCAAAGCCTTGTGAGTAGATTTGGTAGACGGAAACTGAAAGGAGCCCGTCGTATATATGTATATATATATATATGTTTGTGTGTTTGTCCCCCCAACATTGCTTGACAACCGATGATGGCGTATTTACGTCCCCGTAACTTAGCGGTTCGGCAAAAGAGAATCGATAGAATCAGTACTAGGCTTACAAAGAATAAGTCCTGGGGGTCGACTTGCTCGACTAAAGGCGGTGCTCCAGCATGGCCACAGTCAAATGACTGAAACAAGTAAAAGAGTAAAGTGTAAACAAAAGAGGAACTACACCCACCCACAAATCGCAAGAGCTACTTTCGGATGTTGTCAGCTCTCCGCCTGATGGAGACAAAAGTTATGAAAATGTCAGAAACCCTTTTGAATCATCAGGTGGTATCTTAGGGTCACTAGCCATTCACCTCTTCGTCTGAGTGGGTTAACGAGGTTTGAATTAGTCTCCGCCTGTAGAAGGGTACCGACTACAATCACCTTGAGCTGCTTTTAATTGCTGGCTGGTTGGTTTCAGTATATATTTTATAGAACTACGCACACGATATACTTTCAATTTACGAAAGTAGAAAAAAAAATGTAAAGCAATCAGCTTCGCTGCTTGGCAAAATCGTAATCTCCGTAGCTGAAAACATAGGAATCCGAAGGAAATTTTGAGTTAAAAAAAAAAAAATAGAGACAGAGGGAACTTTTTGACACGTTCGCTTGGACACTACCGAACAAGGTCAGTGTTTCTAATTTTAATTTGTGATCACATGCCGAAAAAGCGCCAAGTATTTCATACATTACACAAATGCTTTGTGAAATATCGATATACGAAACACTTAAAGAATTTAATGAATTTCGAGTTTGTTTTTTGTTGTGTTGTTTTTCCCTTCCTGGTTTGTCTGTATTTCTTTTCGAGTTTAAACGCCGCTATTGTAAAGAATTGCCTTCACTGATTTGTATATCTTGCTGTAAAAAAAATGCATTATTAAATATTCATATATGAAACATTACTGTTTGTTTCTTTTAAAAAAATTATGGTATTCATATATGTCTTGTGCTGTTTCTGTTTTATTTTATTTATTTAGTTTTCTTTTTGTTGTTTGTTTTTTCATTTTCATTTTCCTGTTTGTCTTTCAATTTAGGCCGCTCGTATAAAAGATCGCCTGGTTTACCTGTCTGCGCGCACAAATTTCCACGAAAACAGCTTTTCGTAATCGTTGCTGTCTCATCTCGTTTCCCGAAACACTAAACAAACTTTTGTTGGATCACGCCACGGGGAAAAACCCAATTACGTTCAAGTCCAGCCCAGACTAATGAGAAATCTGCGAAAATAGATTAGTGCTATATAAAACGCTCAAGCTGCAATTAAGTCCCAGTTCCACTTTTTTTACAAGGATAGGGTAAGTGTTATGTATCGTAGCAACTTTTTGAGCGACCGAATACAACGACGTTTGTTTTGCAAGTGAAAAAGACAGTGAAATCGTGTTGGATTCCCGCCATTAAGTTATTGCAAAATATTACTTTTTTTTATATATATATATATAAGAACTTTTCTTGCAATGGCTGTACTTGTTTCAGGGACATTTTTAAAACTTTAATTCATTATTTGTCTCTTTCTCTCTATCTATCACTGTTTCTCTCCCCCCTCTCTCAGCTCTCTTTCTTTCCCTTCCCTCTCAGCTCTAGCTCTCCCTCTTTCTCTCTCTCAACTCTCTTCCCTCTCTCTTTCTTTTTCTCCATCTCTTTCTCTGCTCTTCTCTCTCTCTCTCCCTCCTCCAACCCTCTGACATTTTCTTATTCACATCGAAACCACTTAACCATAATTCTGACAATTGTCAAGTAGAAGTTGTTTTCCCAACAACTGACATCTTTCAGTCCCGTCATTTATTCGAAACTAAACTAATAATTAACAACTAGGCTGGAAGTGCTTAATCAAGACATTCTTTTAAAAAACTCTTAAGTACTTGAACTAACAAAAACACCCTTCACATGAACATACTGTATTTTATACACAATGTATAATGAATAAAACAGTTTATTATATAGATTGGGGTTAACACGTAAGAAAATTACAGTAAATTTGTGACGTGCAGAATATTGTTATACACACCGTATGGAATACACGGGACGTATATATACCCTGTGTGTATATACAATGTATGGAGCATTAAAATATCGTTATATACGGTTATATACGAGTACGATTAATGATTTATAGTGCTTCTGAGGCGTAAAATTTCTAATGCATTGATTGGGAATAATGATTCGTGATTGAGAGTAAGAACGCCAGGAATTTGTAAGAAAAAGGGTTAGTCGATTAAATCGAACCCTAGTACCTTGTTTTATCGATCACCGAAAAGATGAAATATAAAGTTGACCTCGGATGGATTTGAACTTGGAATGTAAAGGATCGGAGTGACTACAGCAGTGCTATAGAAAAAGCTGTGCTTACCCACGTCGAGATTTGAACTCGTGATGTAAAAAGACGTACACTTACATCATTTCTTAAAACAATGCATTTAAAGAAAGAGAGAAACTGTCTCTAATAACTGTCGTATAAACTCATTAGTTCTTCCAGCGAGGATTGCTTGTGCTTTTTGCGTAATTTAATTAATGCCGTTAGATATATATGGACCGCTGAACTAAACAGAAGACACCGTATGTAAACCTTTTATTATTATTAATTAAGTGAATAATTAATTATAAAACCATTATTATTATCTTTTCATTCAACTTCCTTTCTACTACTTTCTACTGCTGTTATGTTTGGGCGATTTTGTATTATAGCGTACCGTTTTCACTTCTTTATCAAGATTGTTTACATTTGCACAGCTCTCTCTCTATCTATCTATCTATCTATCTCTCTCTATCTCTGCATCTATATATATATATATATATATATATATATATATACCGGAGTAAGCACATGAAATGTGCAACAAGGTGGAAAAAAGAGTGCTCAAATACCAGAGGTAGAGTAATATGCTTTATTTAAAAGCAGCAGAAATATAACAAAAGACTGTTACTCTGAGTTTCACGGGTACTACTAAAGCAGCACGGACCCGAACGCGCAGTCGCGCGTCTGCGCTAGCTAGTCTTGAGTGGTCGATCCTAACCCTAACCCTAACCCTGTCCCTAACCCTAACCCTAACCCTATCCCAAACCCGCGTGTGCAAATGAATACGTGGTTAGGGTTAGGGTTAGGATCGACCACTCACGACTAGCTAGCGCGGACAGGACCGTGCTGCTTTAGTAGTACCAGTTTCACGTTCTCATTCATCGGACAGTTTCTAACAAAACTGTCCGATGAACGGGAGCGTGAAACTCAGAGTAACAGTCTTTTGTTATATTTCTGCTGCTTTTAAATAAAGTATATATATATATATACAGGGTGTTCACAAAGTCTGGGTACATGGGGATTAACACATACTTTAAGAAAGCATTATTTCTTATATTTAATTGTTTATGTTATGATTTTATGTACTCCATCTACCCAGTCTTTGTGGGACACCCTGTTGTTGTTGTTGGCACTCCGTCGCTTACGACGTCGAGGGTTCC
>NC_069006.1:5273344-5275502 GCF_001194135.2 Octopus bimaculoides
ATATATATACATACATACATATACACACTTACACTCACATATACTTATCAAGCCATCGATTTACCTTTACAGAATGAAAAAACCCAGACAAATCAATATTCACTTAGATTAGTGATACACCGGTGGAGGTGTTCACACAGGGAATCGTTCAAGTAAGAAGGATAGAAAAAAAAAAATAATAATAATAATAATAATAATAATAATAAAATGTATAATATTCTTGTCACGACTACGACCAACGACAACAAATAAAAATAAAAAACCCTCCCCCATCACTACTACCACCACTACTACTACTACAACCACTGCCACTAATACTTCTACTATAACCACTACTACTGCCACTTGTACAACAACCACTACTACAACTACTATTACAACCGCTTCTATCACAACCTGCACAACCTCACTACAACTACCACCACTACAACTACCACCACTACAACTACCACCACTACAACTACCACCACTACAGCTACCTCCACTACAACTACCTCCACTACAACTACCACCACTACAACTACCAGCACTACAACTACCACCACTACAACTACCAGCACTACAACTACCTCCACTACAACTACCACTACTACAACTACCACTACTACAACTACCACCACTACAACTACCTCTACTATGATCAATACCACCATTAACAATAACGATATCAATCAACAACACGTTTTCCTCAGCCACCATTAATGACAGCTGCATGGCGTCTATAATAATCCTCAACCATCAACAACAACAATATCAACAACAACAATACCAAGTGCCACGGCAGAGACACCAACACGGCAAGAATAACCAGCTTTTTAACGATTACCATTAACACCAAAATCATCACTGACGTGGCCACCACCATCAGCAACAATAACAACTCCATCACAATCACAACCACAGCCACCAATTTCATGACCACCGTCTACAACAGAGGTTCTCAACTATTTTTTTTTTACCTCTGGCCCCTTCGATTACTATTGTATTCTGGTGGACACCATAGCCGTTCGATGTTTAAAAACTAGTTTAGGTTATCGACGAAACGTTTGATGAGGAAATGACCAGTGAGAGGTCAGCTCGAAAATGGTTTAAGTGATTTCGCAGTGGAGACCTGAGCCTTGAAGATCGTGTGCGTACTGGACGCCCATCTGTCATCGATGACGGTCAATTAAAGACCGTCATTGAGAAAGGTCCACGTAAAACCACTCGAGAACTGGCAAAAGAACTTCAAGTCAGTCAGAAAACTGCCTGCAACCATTTGCATGCGATCGGAAAATCAAAAATGCTCGACAAATGGGTACCACAAGATATGAATGAAAATCAGAAAATGCACAGATATGAAATTTGCTCGTTGCTTCTTCTCCATAACCAGACCAATCCATTTCTCAGCCGTATTGTAACTTGTAATAAAAGTTGATTCTGTACAATAATAAAAAACGTTCTTCACAGTGGTTGGACCAAAATGAAGCTCCGAAAATCTCTGTACTCGAGCTCTTCAAAAAGAAGGTTATAGTAACTGTTTGTTGGTGAACTTCTGGACTCATCCACTGTAACTTCTTAAAACCCGGAAAAACCATTACTGCGGAAACATATTGCCATGAAATTGCCAAAATAAACGAAAAAATGCTACTCATCCGTCCCAGACTGGTCAACAGAAGAGCGCCAATCATTCTTCATGATAATGCTTGACCACACGTTTCACTAATGGCGTTCCAGAAGTTGAGAGAACTTGGCTACAAAGTTCTTCCCCACTCAGCTTATTCCCCAGACCTTTCTAATGCTGCCTACCATTTTTTTCAAGCACCTTATGGTTTCCTGTGAGAGAAGGATTTCAAAAATCAAACCGATGATGAAAGTACCTTCGAAGAGTTCATCAGCTCCAGAACTCCAGATTTTTATGTTACCGGAATAAACAAACTTGTAACTCGTTGGCAAAAATGTGTTGATTGTAATGGTTCTTTGATGAATAAAATATCCGCATTGTTGAAATATATCGTGGTGAATTTCATCTTTCAGAACGTTGCTTACTTTTTACTCAGCCTGATATACATATGTATTTATGCGTGTGTGTGTGTACGTATGTATGCATATGTATATATATATATATATAGAGAGAGAGAGAGATTCAAGGTTAAATATGGTACTTATGCGTAGGCAC
>NC_069006.1:5275512-5276524 GCF_001194135.2 Octopus bimaculoides
TATATATATATATATATATATATATATATGCCGGGTATGACATCAAACTGTATCCAGTTGCAAGGCTTATCTTGCAGTCAAAATGATACCAGTCGTCTTGAAATGTTCGTCATTGGAAACTTCTATGACGACCAAGAATGGTTTGAGTGTTGTAGGAGGTTTTTGTAACTTAACTCTAATGGCGTACAGTAGATGTCTCATTATCAATTCATTTCTTGATCTGTTTTATATTTTACCAGCAATGCATCTTGACGTTGCCCGGGTGTTAGGACCTAAAGCCACATTGTATTACTTGCTCCTTTCTTATGTGCAGAATCGACACAACTGAGTTAAAGTTAATGGCATAATGGAAGTTACTGTTTGTTTAATAGTGAAGGGCGAGCGTACAATTTGCATGGGTTTGCGTGAAAGTGCCTTAAGAAGGATCAGAAACTATATATTGTTTCATTGCATAAAAGGGGCTTAATACGATTTTGTCCAGAAATCGCATTTTCACACTTTTAATTTCCCTCCAACCCCACCGCAATTTCTTAATTTATAACTTTTTAATTTTTTTTTTTTTTTTGTTATCTACGTAGTAAAATACAGAGATTACGAATCTGGGAAATATATATATACTTTTTTTTATAGTTCAATTTTTCTTAAAGAAACATTCAATGCTCCTTTCCCCCACCTCACACACCCATCACCTACCCGCTTTCGAAAAGCTAAAATTTCCCAATCTTTCACTTTTGTCTGATATTTCCCGAATGCGTAGAGTTCTACTGAAATAGCAGACGTAAAAAATACTAGACCACCGCCAGAAAACGCGATATGCTAGAAACAATAGGTAAATTGCATTATTTCTGAAGAGACTCCCCTGCTTTCCAAAAAGCTAAAGCTGAAACATTGCGAGTGTGTAGCTTTTTCAAAGTAGTGGAGTCATGGGTAAAATTCTTAAATATTCGTACTCTCTGTTTTTTACTCCATGGATTACCAAGAAAAAATTTGAAAAAAGTAAAAATCCTCATAT
>NC_069006.1:5281553-5288137 GCF_001194135.2 Octopus bimaculoides
GGGTACCATATATTTGGTTTTGTACATAGTGTTGTTCTAGAGAATGTTTAAAAAGACAAGAAAATTATGTGTTTGTTTTAAAATTTGAGATCACATAGACAATATTTTACGTAGGATATGGGCAGTTCCCATGAACACTATCTTTTGAATTTCTACCATTTTGTGGGTTCCTGGTATCTGAGCTAGGTAGCAATCAGCCCCTTTTGCTATCATTCCTAGTGCACCTATGACAACAGGTATTGTTTTAATCTTCAGTTTCCACATTTTGCTAATTTCTATTTCAAGATCTTTATACTTGCTCAGTTTTTGGTACGCCTTGATAGATACGTTTATATCGATTGGGACAGTCATATCAATGAGGAGGCATGATTTTTGCCTGAAGTCATTCAATATAATATCTGGCTTATTCGCATCTATCTTTCTGTCAGTTTGAATGGTGAAGTTCCAGAGGAGTGAGATGTGATCATTTTCAAGCACTAGATGCGGTTTGTGTTCCCACCAGTTTTTATCGTGGGGCAGGTTCAGGTTTTTGCAAATTACCCACTGAATATATCGTGCAGCTCTATCATGCCTGTTGAGATACTCTGTAGGCGCAAGCAGACTGCACATGGGGACAACATGATCGATGGTCTCATTTTGTTGTTGGCATATACGACATAATGGGGAGCTGCCGTTCTTTAATATGTTAACCTGGTAGTTCCTTGTAGGTAAGCATTGATCTTGGGCTGCTATGATAAACCCTTCTGTTTCTGATTTTAAGCCAGAAGACACTAAGTATTGATGGGTAAGGGCTCTATCAACATCGGCATTATTCGCTCTCTTTGGGTATTTGCCATTGAGAGGTTTTTCTTGCCATTTATCTGTAAGAATATCTACGACAACAGTTTCAGCATGGGTTTTCATATGCTTAGCTTTTTCTGTACTTGTTTCCAGTACATCTAATTCTGTTGTATTTGGAATTCACTCAGATATTTCTTTACCTGTTTTGTTACTGAGTATGATGCTTTCTTGTTTTCATGTTTTGAGACGAGTTTTAACATCCAATCACCAGAGTTTTTCAGGTAGGTGTTTAGGTTAATTACAGCAATCTTCATTGTTAATTCCAGTTGTAAAAGTCCACGGCCACCCTCTTTTCTTGGCAGGTTAAGTCGTTCTATAGATGCCTTAGGGTGGTGCATTCTATGCATTGTCAATAATTTTCATATTTTTCTGTCAAGATTACAGATTTCAGTAATTGACCTATTAACGATATTGAAACTGTAACTAACAACCGGTATGACTAAAGTATTGATCGCTTCGATTATGTTTCTTGCATTCAGCTCTGTCTTGAGAATTGCCCTTACCCTGCGAGAACATTTTCTTCTGATCCTTTCTCTCATCATTGAATATCTGATTCCATCACTTTCAAATACCCCTAGGTATTTGTAGCTCTCCGCCGGTTCTAACACCTTTATGACATTCTGCTGGTCAGGATTAATGTTGGATGTTTCTGTCATTTTTCCTTTGATAAAGGTAGCTTTTTCACACTTATCTAATCCAAATTCTATCTTGATGTCATCACTGAATTGATTAACAATCACGAGTAAGCCCTGTAGTTGTTGGTCATTTTTTTTTTTTGCAAAGAGATTCAAATCATCCATGTAAATGAGATGATTTATATTTTTATCAAACATCTTATAGCTGTATTGTACATCATGGAACAATTTCGAGAGAAGTATTAAGGCTAGACAAAAGAAAAGTGGTGATAGAGAGTCACCCTGGAAAATTCCACATGAAATTCTTACATTTCCAGCATTCAGAGATTTATTGTCACTGTTCAAAGTCAGTGTGGTTCTCCATGATCTCATGCTTACAAACAAGAAGTTTCGCAGAGTAGGTGCTATTTTATACATTTCCAGACATTTCTTAATCCAGCTATGTGGTAGACTATGAAAAGCTTTTTTTATAGTCTATCCAGGCTATTGACAAGTTTTTGTTTTGTTTGTGACAATCTTCTAAAATCATCTTATCGATGAGTAGCTGATCTTTACAACCATAGGACCCAAGTTTACACCCTTTTTGCTCATTGGGGAATATATGTCACTTTCTATTAAAAAAAACTATAGGTATATTCAGTCAAGACAGACGTTAGTATTTTATACTTTGTTTTAAAGCAGGTTAAGGGTCGATAATTTTTTTGGTTCATTTGTTTCTTCATTTTTTTGGAAGTAGAAATGTAACACCATTAAAGTTGTGTTAGAAGTTCATGGCTCTCTGGAAAGGCATTCAACCAGAAGTTAGGAATTTTATCCTTTCCTGGAGACTTCCATTTTCTTGACTTCCTGAGAGCAGATCTTACATCCTCTGTCTCGATACCCTCCCGCTTCTGCTCTTCTAAGGTGTTTAAGTCTATCAATGTAAGGGGCCCTTTTATTATGCCCAAATTTTATTCCAAACTTCCTGCACTTCTTTTGATGGGACAGACTTTTCTGTAAATGGTATTTTCCCTATCTCCCTGTGAAAATTGTTTGGGTTATATTTGAACATGTTGCTGTCCTTGAAGAACCTAACGCGCTTTTCATCCCTTGCTAAGCGGGCAGCTTTAGCACATACCGTTTGATTGATAGTTTCTATGATGGTATCGATGTCAAATATGATTTTCATATATTATTTCTTTAATTTTCATATTTTTGCTGGTTTGATACTCTTGCCAAACTTAAGGTTTTTTAAACATTCTATGTCAGACCTAATTAGCTGAATTTGGTGTTGAATACGCTCTTGTCACGTAGGCTTTTTGTGGGAATGTTGTCTTCTAATCTTTTCACCACATAGAATCGTTGAGATTTTCGCGGATGCATAGTACAGGTAGTTGAGATCTGTAACATCAATATCAGTAACTGAAATTATATCCTTAAGTGCAAGGCGGATTTTACCAATTATTTTCAGATTTTGGTTAGAATTGCGAATCTTTGGGAGAGCGTCACGTCCATTCATACTGGTTTCTTTAATTTTCAGCCATTCAATCATGATTTGATTTTTTAGATCATGTAGTTCAGTTGGGTCAATTTCTGTGTGACTTCCTTCGTCTATTTGACTTTCATCTGTCTTAGTTGTTTATGGTTGGTACAGAGAGTGTTTCATTTTGCTTTTCATATTATTATTATTATTATTATTATTATTATTATTATTATTATTATTATTATTATTATTATTAAGACAGAATCGAGTCCTCCATTCGTATTCATATAGCTACATTTTTACTGCATTATAAGATTTATTTCTGTGAATTATTTAATAATAAGCTTTTTGTTTATTTACTTATTGTTATTTTTCTTCCTTTTTTAGACATCCTTTCTTGCAACTCATGAACAGATATAATTAATCTCATGCATAATTTTTCTCGGTATTGTATATTAAAAAAGTAATTATCGACTGATTATTTCAAATTGCATCTTTCGTGCTTCTTGTATTAAATATTGACATTAATTTAACTGCTATTTTTTTTCCGAGTAGAAGCCGTCTCTAAATAATTAGCCTGAGTGATTCATGTTATAATTATCTTTTAATTGCTACTTCTACTTGTTTATGCGTAGCTTGAGTCAAGTGTTCAAGCTGATCCATCACCATCAATAACCAGTCGATAATTACTTTAAATCCTCTAGTTTCTTTATTGCGACTGTTACGTTCACACGCACACGCACACATACCCCCTACACACACACACACACTCATTTATATATCAAGAGCAATAAAACATTTATTTAAGAACATTTCTATAGAGTTCTTTTTGAGATAGAAACTGTTAAGAAGCCTATAACTTGTATTGTCTAAAAACAAAAAAACATTTTTCTTTTTCTGCTTCTTTCTTTTTTCTCTCTTTTTTTTTTCGTTTAAATATTTCGCTTAGGCATTTCGAAAGTAATAAGCTGGTATCGAACTCAATATACGTATGTTTCAGAAAGAGGTGTTAAACAAATATGACGCGGTAACAAGAAAATAAGACGATAAATGAATAAATAATTATCATATGAAGTTCATTAACTTCATTAGCTATGGAGTTCGTAAGATAATCATTTGTCATCTCAATTTTGTTTTTTATTTTCTTCTATTCTTGTCTTCTATTCATCTCTTGACCGCTTAATTCAAACCATTGTTTTGTTTCGTTTTATTTTGCCTGTAATAAGCAAATGTAATCATGTAAACACGCCCGACTCGATACAGATTATAAAATATTTATAAAGAATAAAAAGTTTTGAATGGTACAACAATGCACTATAATACAAAAAATGGACTATATACCTGTTGTAATTTAGTTATCTGTAGTCCGATGATATTTCGGAATACAATTCCTTCTTCAGATATTTTTAGATGGAGTCTCTGCTATAAACGTTTTTATAATTCGAGTATCCACATCAATTGGATTTCATGCATAATTCTAAAGAATCGAATTCGGCAAGAACCAACAGTTGTATAAGTGATGATAGTCTCTCGTAGTACGAGAAAGACGGTTCTAAAATTTCTTGGTGAACAACCTTCACAAATGATTTGCTTATAGTGTATGTACACTCTCTCCATTAAATTGACTTTACCTGAGCAGATGCACGGTGTACTCTACACGGCAGGTGCCGAAGTGATCGAAGAGCAACGTGCGATGAAGTGTTTCGCTCAAGAACAAAGCGCACCACTCGGTCCAGGAATAGAAACCAGGATCCCCACGATCATGGATGCAACACCCTAACTACTAGGCCGCGCGCCCTTACATATATTATAGCACACTGGCAATATTCACAAGATTCAATCACGATGAAACAATTGTAAATAAATGCAATAAAAAGGCTTGCACATTCCATGCTTCGTGTTTCTAATTATGTATATATGTATGTATATATGTATATAGACACATGCATATACATATATGTAAGTATATATGTGTGTGTATATATATATATATATATATATATATATATATATATATATATATATATATAAATATAAATATACATACAAACACACATGTACGCATGGTTGTTAAGGACACGACCATTCACAGTCGCCCAAGGTAGTGGTCAATGTGCATTCAATTCCATACAACTTCGCTTCCGTTATTCTTCGGATGACAATTCCCAGCAATATGCAACAATTCCGTTTCTTGTTAACTTGTCGAACGCAATTCTTCCTTGGCATATCAACTAACATTTTCTTTCTAGTTATTCTGCAATAAAAATCAAAGCTTTGCCTTTTTCTCCCGCTAGCTTCTGTGTTTTTTTATTTTATTTTTTGTTATTTTTTTCCTTTTGTTTTTCTTTTGCATTTTTGTTGCTGCAACACTTTATATTTGATTCTTTGCTACGTTTTTTTTATACCAATATTGTTATTCCTTTTATGGAATTCTGCCATTCTAATGAGGCATTTACTTTATCATTGTCGTTTGCAATATAATCTCTCAGTTTTGAGGTTTTCACTCTTGATTTTGTTATAAATTTTGGATTTTTCTACCTTTAGATTTATTCGAGGAAGATTCTTTTTCATCTTTCATTTTTCCATCATTGAACCTATACTTTATGTATACTTTTAAAATTCTTTTTTCCACTCTGACAAGAAAGGTTTGGGGTTCATACACCCAACCAAATTATGATAATCATTCAACTATAGGCAAAAAGGCAGATGGTCGAATATATTGACCCTAGTACTTATCAGGTGCTTATTTCATCAATTCTGAAAGGATGGAAGACAAAGTGGACTGCAACGAAATTTGAGCTCAGAACGTAAAGGTGAAATAAATGCCGCTAAGCATTTTGTCCGGCGTGATAAGGACTCTTCTTACACGCCATCTTCAACTAAAAAAAAATTTTAATAAGTACTGGAATCAATCCCTTCGACCAAACACTTCATGGTAGTGCCCCAGCACGGCTGCAATCCACTGATTGAAACAACTGAAATGTACGTAGGCCTATACTCTGAAGACTAATATTCCACGGGTAAATACTTAGACAATACCCTCGGCGAACCAAGCAGATGTTACCTTGCTACAGCTACATCGGCTGAGCAGTTGTCATTTTAGTTGATAGTCAGACCCTGAGCAATCCTTGCTTTCAGCCAACCAGCAACATTCTATCAAACACCATCCTGGGTTTTTTTCTTATATATCAAAGACTGCATTATTTGACATCTACATCTTTCTTTTTTAAACAATAGAATGTAATTTGAGAGAGATTTGCCTGCTTTTTCATAAAATACATTCCAGCAAATGTTAAATGTACATTGTCGAGCATTTTTCGCTGAAAGATTATATATTCCAGATATGGTGTTTGAAAAGAAGATAATTTGATAGTCGGCACAATGATCCTGTTTGTGTTAACTACGGAATAATAAAAGAAATAATTTTCAAATCATCTTCTTCGTATATAGGTGGATGTGTGTGCGTGTACGCACACACACACACAAATATGCATATACTCATATACATATTGTTCGTTAAACATATATATTTATATACATACATGAACACGCAGATTTATATATATATATATATATACAAATATATGTATGTGTATATATATATATACAAATATATGTATGTGTATATATATATATATATATATATA
>NC_069006.1:5290759-5291655 GCF_001194135.2 Octopus bimaculoides
TTACACCTCAAATAATGCGTGTGTGTGTGATATACTTGTTCATATATAAATCAGATACAAATTATACATATTATATATTTCTTGCTATGTCTATATATTATATCGTATATTTGTGTTGGTGAGAGAGAGATAGTATGTTTGTGTATATATGTGTGCGTGTGTGTGTATGTACGCATGAATCTTCGTGTTAATACCTGTTTCCCACAGCTTGACAGCCAAAATTTTCCTGATTAGGAATCCTGCAAGTAATCAATATTAAGTTAATGGCAATTAATGATAATTGCTTCATTTAATCCTCTGTACACTATTTCTGTTATAAACACTGGCTGTTTGCATGACACAACAAATAGGTGACGCTAACCCTGCTATATCGACGTAGGATTGCGCCGGACACCAATAGAGAACTCGTCTCCTTCATATCATGCATGGATTATATGTATTTGCCTGATAATCCGACACACCTCTGCTGTTGCCACCCCACTCTTTACTTTGTACAGAATGTGGCTTTAGCACTATGATTGTAAACTTTAAACCAGTCACAGAATAAATTATGTACGTATACTCTTACTCTTTTACTTGTTTCAGTCGTTTGACTGTGGCCATGCTGGAGCACCGCCTTTAGTCGAACAAATCGACCCCAGGACTTATTCTTTGTAAGCCTAGTACTTATTCTATCGGTCTCATTTTGCCGAACCGCTAAATTACGGGGACGTAAACACACCACCATCGGTTGTCAAGCGATGTTGGGAGACAAACACAGACACACAAACACACATATAATTATATGCACATATATACGACGGGCTTCGTTCAGTTTCCGTCTACCAAATCCACTCACAAGGATTTGGTCGGCCCGAGGCTATAGTAGAAGACACTTGCCCAAGGTGCCACGCAGT
>NC_069006.1:5291665-5292165 GCF_001194135.2 Octopus bimaculoides
CGAGGCTATAGTAGAAGACACTTGCCCAAGGTGCCACGCAGTGGGACTGAACCCGGAACCATGTGGTTGGTAAGCAAGCTACTTTCCACACAGCCACTCCTACGCCTATAGACAAGTTCCAAGGTCAATAATACTCCTCATCAAAGCCGACGCATATCCAAACAGAGAGGGCAATTAGAACCCATTATAAACATGTGAACACATAACATACAAAGACATATATACATATAAAAGTGTAACTCTGTGCCCAAATCAAAGTCGGATAAGTAATTGCATAAATACATACAGATAAATTAAGAAGTCCAAGCTGATGCGATAATAGTTCACAATAATCCAAAAGAGAAGTGCTCAAATGAATCCAATAAATAGAAAGAATCTTACGGCCGTTTCGGGGAATTTGTACGAATTTAGGATTTTTAAACAAAATCATAAAATTCTTCGTGGGATTGTAAAAATGTTTAAGAATATACAGTAGTGGCTGTGTGGTAAGTAGCTTGCTT
>NC_069006.1:5293249-5295154 GCF_001194135.2 Octopus bimaculoides
TATATATATATATATATATTTGTGTTTGTTTGTATGTATGTATTTGTGTGTCTGTGTTTGTCCCTCCACCATCGCTTGACAACCGATGTTGGTGTGTTTGCGTCCCCGTAAGCTAGTGGTTCGGCGAAAGAGACCGACAGAATAAGTACTGGGCTTACAAAGAATAAGTCGTGGGGTTGATTTGTTCGACTAAAGGCGGTGCTCCAGCATGGCTGAAACAAGTAATAGAATGAAAGAATAGGCTTCTTTCAGTTTTCGTCTACTAAATCCATTCAGAAGACTTTGGTCGACCCAAAGTGATAGAAGTAGACAGAAACCTTAGATGCCACGCTGCAAGTCTGAAACCGGGACTATGTGGTTTGTAAGCAAGCTCCTTACCACACAGCCACGCCGCCTGTTCAATATCCACTACCGCTACCAACACCGAACGGCCCAGGATTATATTCATAGTGCGATAACACTTACATGTCTAATTATATTGTTATTTTACCAATGAAAGTATGTGATCACTTTATAGGAGGGGACACTGAGGGTGGAGGCTGGGGTAGATATTACGGTATTCAATTAGAAGAAGAATGCGACTGTATTGTCTGCTAGAAGACAGAATGGCACCAAGCCCCATCTAGCAAATTTCTACTTTGTTTTCGCCATTGATTTACAATAGGACGTAAATTACTAATATATGTCAATGTGTATATAAACATATGTATATCGATAGATAGATAGATAGATAGATAGATAGATAGATAGATAGATAGATAGATAGATCTGTCTCTTCATGTATGTGTGTGTTTGTGCGTGTTCTTGTGTGTGTGTGTGTGAAGAGACAGAGAATATATAATTTGCTCTGTTTGCGTTGCGTGCATGAACGCTGACGCGACATTAGAAGCAAATATCTAATAATTAATCAGCTTTTGTTGTTGTTGTTGTTGTTGTTGTTGTTGTTGGCAATGTAATCATAGAGATATAAAGACACGGTAAGGACACCGCTAGAACCCCCCTTTTGATCTTGGTAGAGAGAAAACGCTAAACTGCAGCAATAACAACAACAATAATAACAAACGAGAATACATTATTAGATGCCATCCCTGATATTCTGGATTCAAGAGTCTAATAATAAAAGGCGGGATGGTTGCGGCAGGAAAGCCTTTGATCATTTGAGGTTTGGCGGAATCAGGACTAAATGGGAAGACACAGTACAGAAAGCAGCAATAACAACAACAACAACAACAAGGATATTAAATGATGCTGTTTCAGTCACTCCATCCTGTTGCCGTATCTGTGACATCTTGCTGAAGGCTTGTTCTACCCTGCTGCTCCTGCTGATGTTTAGACTTGAATCTCACAGACAAATGATCAAAAGGCGTGCGGGTGTATGTGTGTGTGTGTGTGTGTGCTTGAGCGCGCGCGTTTAAGTGTGTATGTGTGTGTGTTCGTTTGTGTGTATGTGTGTATGAGTGTGCAGGCGCAATGTTATAAACAATACTAGATTAGATAGATATATCTAATATATAGTGGAGGTGCAATGGCCCAGTGGTTAGGGCAGCGGATTCGCGCTCATAGGATTGCGGTTTCGATTCACAGACCGGGCGTTGTGAGTGTTTATTGAGCTGAAACACCTAAAGCTCCACCAGGCTCTGGCAGGGGATGGTGGCGAACCCTGCTGTACTCTTCCACCACAACTTTCTCTCACTCTTTCTTCCTGTTTCTGTTGTGCCTGTAATTCAAAGGGTCACGCTGAATGTCACGCTGAATGTCCCCGAGAACTACGTTAAGGGTACACGTGTCTGTGGAGTGCTCAGCCACTTGCACGTTAATTTCACGAGCAGGCTGTTCCGTTGATCGGATCAACTGGAACCCTCGACGTCGTAAGCGACGGAGTGCCAACAACAACAACAACAGTGG
>NC_069006.1:5295872-5297917 GCF_001194135.2 Octopus bimaculoides
TTGTGAGTGTTTATTGAGCGAAAACACCTAAAGCTCCACCAGGCTCCGGCAGGGGATGGTGGCGAACCCTGCTGTACTCTTTCACCACAACTTTCTCTCACTCTTACTTCCTGTTTCTGTTGTGCCTGTAATTCAAAGGGTCAGCCTTGTCACACTGTGTCACGCTGAATCTCCCCGAGAACTACGTTAAGGGTACACGTGTCTGTGGAGTGCTCAGCCACTTGCACGTTAATTTCACGAGCAGGCTGTTCCGTTGATCGGATCAACTGGAACCCTCGACGTCGTAAGCGACGGAGTGCCAACAACAACAACAACAGTGGAAGTGATCAGCTTGTGAGATAGGTAGTCATGTAAGCGGGAAGCTACATATAAGGAGATCAGAAGTGATAATATTAGATCAGAAGTAATACAAGTAAGAAAATAAATGAGTATAGGAGATAGATCTTTAGAATAGTGCGGCGGGATTTACGGTGTCGGTGTTATATGACAGAGAGAGAAAAAAATGAAGATTGGAGAGAAATTAATTAGTGTATAAGCAGTTGGGGAATGAGGTCATGAGGTAGCGGTAGAATTATTTGATAGAGTTGAAAAAGACAGAAAGATAATATGTAGAGAGGCGGAGGAGATATGTAGAAATAATTATATATATGATGTATATGTTGTTTATGAGTTTGAGAATAATGAAGCCGAGTTAGTAGAGGTCTGAAAGATTTACTGAAACGCTTGTTTGTTTGTATGTATGTATGTATGTATGTATGTACGTTTGTATGTATGTCATTATTCGGTTTTATTTCAAGATTTCTTGCCAACAGAGAAAGAACCGGTTTCTAACCTAGATCCAAGGCTCCTTCATTGTTTGTATGTACGTTTGTATGTATGTCATTATTCAGTTTATTTCAAGATTTCTTGCCAACAGAGAAAGAACCGGTTTCTAACCTAGATCCAAGGTGACTTCATTGGAATCTCAACACCATCAGGAAGGTATGTTTTGTTTGATGTACGTATTCTCCTGCGAATAGTTCCATGTCTAGACATGCTCATATACTCTTTACTCTTTTACTTGTTTCAGTCATTTGACTGCGGCCATGCTGGAGCACCCCGCCTTTAGTCGAGCAAATCGAGCCCCGGGACTTATTCTTTGTAAGCCTGGTACGTATTCTATCGGTCTCATTTTGCCGAACCGCTAAGTTACGGGGACGTAAACACACCAGCATCGGTTGTCAAGCGATGTTGGGGGGACAAACACACACATACAAACATACACACACACACATACATATATATATATATATATACATATATACGACGGGCTTCTTTCAGTTTCCGTCTACCAAATCGACTCACAAGGCTTTGGTCGGCCCGAGGCTATAGTAGAAGACACTTGCCCAAGATGTCACGCAGTGGGACTGAACCCGGAACCATGTGGTTCGTAAGCAAGCTACTTACCACACACCCACTCCTACGCTTAAATGATAAATTTCTGGAATGTTTTACAAATTTTACAGTTCCAGTGGTGGCTTGGATCTGTAGTCTTCGAATCAGCTTTCTCCTTTCTGTATGTATATCTGTCTTTCTCTCTGTCTGTCTGTCTGTATGTATGTATGTATGTATGTATGTATGTACATATATATATATGTATGTATGTATGTATGTATGTGTGTATGATGTGTATCTATGTTTGTGCGTGCGGGTATAAATGCGTGTAGTTAATTGCTCACGTGCTTGTATGTTTGTGTGTTTGTATTATGTTTTCTCTTGTATTTGTTTCAGTCACGAGACCGCAGCCATACTGGAGCACCGCCTTGAAGAATTTTAGTCGAATGAATCGAACCCAGTACTGGTTTCTTTATGTCCTCCTAACCTAACGCGTAGGAGTGGCTGTGTGGTAAGTAGCTTGCTTACCAACCACATGGTTCCGGGTTCCAAACCCACTGCGTGGCACCTTGGGCAAGTGCCTTCTACTATAGCCTCGGGCCAACCAGAGCCTTGTGAGTGGATTTGGTAGACGGAAACTGAAAGAAGCCCGTCGTTTATATGTATGTATA
>NC_069006.1:5298667-5301508 GCF_001194135.2 Octopus bimaculoides
GGCTACTAACCCCAAGTTTCCGAGTTTGATTCCAGGCACTGACCTGAATAATAATAATAATAATAATAATAATAATAATAATAATAACAACAACATCGAAAAATACCTTTGGAATGAGAACCCAGGTTCGAAATTTCCCCAAGACACCTGATGAAGGCTGGAGGGTATATCAGCCGAAACATTGCGTTAACAACAAACAAAATGAGGACAAATATCCGTCAATTGTAAAAAATGTAAATAATGTATGTTAATTGCTGTTGTGTACGTCACAGAGAACCGATTCTTCTTTATCGATTATATGTTCATCACATATTCGATTCATTAGTACAAGAGATTCTGGGATTACCCGGTGTTTCGTCAACATTGTGTCTGGTCAGCAAGAACTCCCGGATCAATGCATGGACAACAGAATGAAAACACTCTTTGACCGCGAATTTAATAAAAAGTTCAATTCCATGTTCTGGGAATATAACCAATTGAGAACAATCTGCCTCTATGGGTTTAATAAAAAAAAACTGAGTCCCAAATTCTAAGAATATAACCGAATATGACAGACAGTTGAAGAGTGAGTACAATGGCTGAAATATTAATTTCAAATTTTGGAACAAAGCTAGCAATTTCGAGTGGAAGAGAGTAAGTCGATTACAACGATCCCAGTGCAAAACTTAGGTACTTATTTTATCGACCCCGAAAGGATGAAAGGCGAAGTCGAGCTCAGCGGAATTTGAAATAATAACGTAAAGACGTTTGTCCGGAAGTTAACGACTCGCCCAGCTCGCCAACTTCTGTCATATGAATATAAAAACGAGGCCAATACCAGACTGGTAATCTATTTTATCGAACAACGGATTGGATGAAAACAATAAGTTAAACTCAGTGGGATGTGTACTCATAAGATAAACGACCGTAGTTAAATGTCAAAAAGCATTTTGTCTGACGCTGTAACGATTGTAAAGGTGTAAGGTTAGGATTTTAGGCGTGTTGCAGAGAAAGGGTGTAAGGAACCATGCCACTTGGGCTGCATTAATCGTAAGCAATGCATTAAAATTATTATATATTCATATTTTCAGACTTGTGTCCTTATCTTGGTTGTTATATTTATAATGGAGGCGCAATGGCCCAGTGGTTAGAGCAGCGGACTCGCAGTCATAGGATCGCGGTTTCGATTCCCAGACCGGGCGTTGTGAGTGTTTATTGAGCGAAAACACCTAAAGCTCCACGAGGCTCCGGCAGGGTATGGTGGCGAACCCTGCTGTACTCTTTCACCACAACTTTCTCTCACTCTTACTTCCTGTTTCTGTTGTGCCTGTAATTGAAAGGGGCCAGCCTTGTCACACTGTGTCACGCTGAATATCCCCGAGAACTACGTTAAAGGTACACGTGTCTGTGGAGTGCTCAGCCACTTGCACGTTAATTTCACGAGCAGGCTGTTCCGTCGATCGGATGTACTCTTTCACCACAACTTTCTCTCACTCTTTCTTCCTGTTTCTGTTGATCAACTGGAACCCTCGACGTCGTAAGCGACGGAGTGCCAGCAACAACATGTTTATAATATTGCAGCCGTTGCAAGGCAGTGAGCTGGCAGAATCGGTAGCATGCCGGGCAAAATGCTTAGCGGCATTTCGTCCAGTTCTAAGTTCAAACTCCGTCGAGATCGACTTTGTCTTTTCACCTTTCGAGGTCATTAAAATATTTATGTTCTAAGTTCAAATACGGCCGAGGTAAGCATTGGCATGCATCCTTTCGGAACCGATAATATAAAGTACCAGTCGAGTACTGGAGTCGATGTAATCGACTTGTCCCCTACCCCTCTCGGATATTGTCGTTGATCCCTGGAACGGATTGGCGTCCCATTCAAGGGAATGTTGTGATCTCGATCATTAATACGCCATGAAAACCGAGTAAGCGACCATATGAGCCTAAGGGTCAATTAAAATTTAACACACACATTTATATATATATAAAATTTAATGAACACAGGATAAACATGGGAGCTACTAATAAATTTTTGCTTTGGAGACATGAATCTAAGTATGTTTTTATAACATGCCTTGTGCCTTCAAGCAATATTCAAGCTTTGAGCACATGGTTTATTCTATTTGCAAATCAGGACGCTGGTAGAAGACAAATAACGAGAGAGAAAAACGAGAAAAGGTAGATGCAAAAAGTGGAAGAGCGATTAAAAACGGACTATACACACACACACATAGTGTGTGTGTGTATGTGTGTGTGACAGTCTAACTGAGACACGTTTGTTCTTTCCTCTTACCTTTTTTTTATTTTGTTCCCTCCCCCACCTTGTCTATTCTTTCGGTAGAAGAGCGTATGCTCAAAACGTAAAAGGCTTCTGATTTTTCCTGAGCGTAAACCTAATGTATCCACTTTGATTGTTTACCTCGTCTTCGTGTTTTCTTTTCCTCTCTGTACCACGTACATACATGAATACATACATACATGCATACATAGTGATGTTTCTCTTCACTTCGACATGGCTGTTCCGTACGAACAGACAGACGTTACTGCGGTTTTTTTAACTCCAAGGGGACATTTCCTCTAGCTGGTTAACGATACAATCTGCATCCGATATATTATGAGCAGGGGAGCGAACCCCTACCACATTCTAGAGACGAGACAAGCAGACCAGCCTGGTTTCGGGTTATATCTACCCTTCCTCGGTGCTGGACACCTCGTCTGCTTGAGTTGGCAGTAGTTCGCTTCTACTCGCAATATATATATATATGTATATATATATTCAAGCGACGGCATTCAGTCGCTGATCTTGCAACAAGCAAAGAAGCTGGTTATAAAATCTCCGTAAGAGATTTCATAACTAGCTTATTT
>NC_069006.1:5301518-5302368 GCF_001194135.2 Octopus bimaculoides
CATACATGAATACATACATACATGCATACATAGTGATGTTTCTCTTCACTTCGACATGGCTGTTCCGTACGAACAGACAGACGTTACTGCGGTTTTTTTAACTCCAAGGGGACATTTCCTCTAGCTGGTTAACGATACAATCTGCATCCGATATATTATGAGCAGGGGAGCGAACCCCTACCACATTCTAGAGACGAGACAAGCAGACCAGCCTGGTTTCGGGTTATATCTACCCTTCCTCGGTGCTGGACACCTCGTCTGCTTGAGTTGGCAGTAGTTCGCTTCTACTCGCAATATATATATATATGTACTAGAATTCCATAGATTTGTATTGCATTTGATTTTTTCCCTCGATTAAAAACCGAATCCAGACAGAGAGGGGACACGAATGGTTTATGTCTTAGAACTAGAAACAGTCTTAACAGTTGATAAGAATTGGTATAAAAATGCTAATATGTCAAGTACTTTCCATGGATAACACGTACTTTAAATGACCGTTATGTATCGGTCTTAAAAGGAATATGTCTTTAAGTTCGTTATTCTTCCTCCCACCACTCTCTCTCTCTCTCCATATATATATATATATATATACAACGCTCTTATTCTCATACACGCATTTATATTGTCATTCATTTACACACACACACATAAACACACTCATACACACAGGTATATGATCTTTATATTTTGCACGTTTTGCTTTTGTTAAGAAGGCCTTTTGTTGCTAGCCAGTGTATATATACATACACACACACATATATATATGTATTAATGTGCATATCTATATACATACATGCATGTATATATATGTACGTATAAGTATATATTATATATATATATATATATATAT
>NC_069006.1:5303135-5303874 GCF_001194135.2 Octopus bimaculoides
TTTTTTTTTTTTTTTTTTTTTTTTTTGCAAACATTTCCGTCGCCGACAATCAGGCGCCATGCTGTTTAGAATGTATAGCCATCTGACCGGAATCACGTTTCTTCATAAAATATCAGCTCCTTCATACAGCACTGAACAACTTTGACCTCATAAACCACAGAGAAGTAGGGGTGACAGACTTAGCGTCATTATTACAGCATTATCGAATTCTTATGTATATATATATATATATATATATATATAACTTCAATTCGTCATCGTTTCGGACCGATAAATTAAATATCTTAATGTCTCTGAATCAGGAAATCAGTAAAAGAAACGACGTGGTATCTGCTGGCTGGTTCCCAGGACGACACAGAGAGGAACGGTGTCTGTAACGGAGTGGTGGAAGGGCAGGCTGAGAGGGTTAACCTGTTCGTCATTAGTACTATAATCGAACACTGCACTAAGTGGGATATATATGTGTGTGTGTGTGTGTGTGCGTGAGTAAATGTATGTGTGTATGTGCTTGCATGTGTGTATGAATATGTAAGTATATGTGCGAAGAGATAGATAGATAGAGAGAGAGAGAGAGAGAGAACAAGAATTATAGATAGTTAGACATGCACATGCATATATTCAGATATATATGCATAGACACACACACGCACACAAGCAAACACACACAGATACACACACACAGACACACGCACACACACACACAAACGTACGCACACATACACACACATATATATATAGA
>NC_069006.1:5305026-5307860 GCF_001194135.2 Octopus bimaculoides
AACAAAAACAGGACAGTAGAGACATACAAGGAAACCAAACGAAAGCAAATATGGAGGGAGGTTAGACTAGACGAAGGTAAAATAGCGATTTCTGGAGAAATATTTTCTTTGACAAGAGAAAAGAGAGAAGAGAGAGAGATAGATAGGATACGTGCAGTCTTTACGACAGCCCTGAAGGAAAAGAATGATGAGCCCACGGGGAAAAGAAAGATGGACGATGGTCACGTGTGAGCAACGAGAGAGAGAGAGTAACGGAAAAACGGAAAAAGAGGGACAGAGAGAGAGAGAGATAGAAAACGGTGAGAGGGAGAAAAAAAGGAATTAGAAAAAGGATGAGAAAACGATAGGGGAAGAGAACAGTATGGAGTATAAATATATATATATATTTATATATATATATATATATATATATATAGATAGATAGATAGATAGATAGATAGATAGATAGATAGATAGATAGATAGATAGATAGATAGATAGATAGATAGATAAATGGAGTTAAACGCGTGTGTTATTCAAATCTTTATACTTTCTACAAATGTTTTATAGAAAACATTGGTATTATTCCAGAAGGGATATAAAGATGTAAAACAATGCAATCTTCTTATCAGGGTAAAAAGAGTAACAAAACGCATCAATAAGACATTTTAACCGAATGTGATTACTGCATATATGATGAAGGGAACGCTGGTAAGTTATTTTTTTAAAAAAAAACGTTAAAAGATATAACGTCAAAGGCAATTTATAGGAAGAGAAATAGGAGGAAGAAAGAAATTAGCAGAAGACTAAAAATGGAGAAATATAGTGCGATAGATGAATAAGAATAAATGTTAAACGCGTGGAAATAGATATATTTAGTGGAAGTGAAATGTAAGAAGACAGTTAAAGGTCGAATTTAATAGACTGGTAGAAATCACTTATAGGAACTAAAGGTATGTTTTTGCCAATGTTTGCAACGATAAACGCGTTCTTTAAACGTGTTTACAAGAGGATTCTCTAAGAACAGGATGATGTACAGTTCATCGTTACAGAGCGAATGAAAGGATTTACCTTTATCATAATGAAAGGATCTGGATAGAATATTCCATTCCATATCAAATTGCTTATTATGTTCCTTTAGAGGCCAGACTATTTTACTAAGCCCAGTATTGTTATGTTTATTGATATGTCTAAATGTGGAGTAGTGGTTAGATATTCTTTTGGACAACTGAGATGAAGAACTAATTATATAAAAAAGTCGTCAGAACCGGAAGTAATTTTACATTGATAAGTAAAGTTTCTAGTCTTAGAATTACTGCTAAGGAAACGAATGCGATTAGAATTTATATATACATATATATATATATAAATGTGGGGCGGTTATTTCCCCTGTCAGTGTATAGAGTTGTGCTTATCTGCGACTATAAGGGTCTTTGACTCTTGTTTCTAGCAATGTAGGTGCCAACCCACACCCTCAGTCACTGTAAGTGACAGCTGAAATTTTCGTTTTGGATTTAATATTGTGTCTATCTGCCTTTGTTAATATATAAATATATGCATGTGTTTGTGTGTGTCTTTGCGTGTATAAATATATGAATATGTAAATGAGAGAGAGAGAGAGAGAAACAGAGACAAAGCAGACTTATAATATTGACCAACTCAATATGCTGATCAAATTAAAGACTATCCATGAACTTGCGTGCAAGTTACCTGCAGAATCATGTTAGATTCCTAATTTATAAATGACTTTTGACTTTTGCATTGAAACTTCCATTTAAATCACTTCACTCATTCTCTCGCTCACTCATTCACGCATTTACTTACTGTTTCCTTCTTCCATCTTTTTCGTTCGCCCAATCTTTCGTTTGTTCCTTCAATCTTCTATTCGTTCGTTTGTTTTCTCCCTCATTCATTTCTTCGTTTTTTTTTTGTGCAAACGACGGAAGGACAGATTACAATCTTCCATTCTCAAACAATAAACTGATTGATTGCTTAGTTACAGATAAGTAAAAGCTTTCTATGTAATCTGGTTGGCTGCAAGTCGACCGTGCTTCGGTTACTGAAGATACAAAATGGTATCCAACCAATATTTTAAAGTTTATCAAATAGAAAATTTGTATAGGGCGTCGACAAGGGTTTTGTGAACAAGAACAGCGACGAGCTGCGGGAAAACGGATCACAGTTAGAGTTGACAGCAATTTATTAAAGTATCGTATATAAAACGGGTTATTGGAAATAGCAATAAATATTGTCCATAAACTTAATTCATTATTTAACTCCACATGACGGTCTTCTTTTAATAACCGAAGCTGGCGATGAAGGAATTAGCGATGAGCAAAATTTCTTGAAGGGTTTCTAGTGACCAGTTATGCTCTGAGTTAAAATCTCACTGACGTAAAATTTACTTTTAGATCCTTCGGAGTGATCGATAAAATGAAGCATTAGTAAAATATTGAGATGAGTTTAATAACTAATATCTCACTCACAATAGATGGATAGATAGATACGTATACATATACGCATGCGCGCGTGTGTGTGTGTGTGTGTGTGTGTGGTCAGTGGATCATATATCCAAAATAAAAGAAGTACGAAGTTCAATATATGATCGGTCATAGAGCGATCACTGGTTTCGCATCCATAAAGCGCTTAGCCTTATAAACGACTCGTCAGACTCCAATGGCAACAGATCAGTTATTTTGGGGGGTCGCACCGAGCTGTGCCGATAAATATAGTAACAATAATTACAATATTTATACACGTCATCTATGGATTATTATTATTATTATTATTATTATTATTATTATTATTATTATTAATACTATATATATATATATATATATATATATATATATATT
>NC_069006.1:5308315-5309507 GCF_001194135.2 Octopus bimaculoides
TATATATACCTACATGTGTATACTTATGTGTGTAGAATATGTGTATATATCTACACACATGCATATCTACACATATGTATATATGCATGTATAGATGTATGTGTGTGTGTGCAATCCATCTGGATGCTGAGACGCTAAAGTGCCCTCTGTTGGTGTCAAGTTGCACAGTATAACTGACTAGAGTGAGGGACCTCTAGCTGTTGTTCCACCATTCTTTTTTACGAGAGTGACACTGATTTAAAACCTTCGATTTCATGTGAATAATGGTCATTCCGTCCCAGTGCTCGTGTCTTACAAGCGGCTATCACTATAATCCAATGACATACAGTTGTGTCTTTATAGTGGTTTCATTTCTCATTCCATCAACTGAAACTCCTCTATCGAGCGAAGGGCGGCCTAATGTGCAAACCTAAGTAGTTGGAAGTGCACAAAAAGTTACAACTTTTGTCTTTTGTATGCTTCAAATTATGCAGATTATCAATAGTGAAAGGGCTTAACCACCTACTAGCAAATAGATAAAAAATTACATTTAATCGATTAACACTTTGTTATGATAAATATTATTAATTAGTACTATAAACATAATTATTAAAAATTATTATGCATAATTTAAAACCTTATTGTATCTTCACCCTTTCTCTGACTAAAACCTATTGGCGTATCTCACTATTATCTTTTATTTTTTTTTTTTATTTATCCATCCTATCTCCCCGTACAAAGGATTAATCCATCAAATACTATTTGTAGTCATTTACTTAACGTCCCAAAGAGACACACAAGCAAAATGGTATGATTACAACCATATTCAACTAATAAAGTTAGATACATATATAAATAAGATTTAGTAAAATTGGAATAAAGTAACAGAAGAAATAAAAGAAATGAAATAAAAGAAGTAAAGAAAAAGAGAAAAAAGAAATAAACCCACAAAGTAGATAAAGAGATAAAATACTATAGGGCTGAGAACAGGATGCTGTCTTGGACAGGATTGCAGTGGTCATTAATATTTTAGCTAGACCACCATATATGTATATATATATATATATGTGTGTGTGTGTGTGTGTATGTATGTTATAATTTAAAACAAACAGTAAAAGATTGTCATTATAGTACTCGTAGTTTCGAATGTCCGAGCGAAGAGCTTCGATGCATTTTCGTCGGCTATTAATGGTAATTGACATTCGAAACTCCG
>NC_069006.1:5312197-5313205 GCF_001194135.2 Octopus bimaculoides
ATATATATATATATATATATATATATATATATAAACAAATAGTAAATGAGTATATGCATATATACGTACAGGTATGTGCATACCGACATCCACCTGTATGTATAGGTGCATATCTGGGTACAGGACATTGCAAACAAACGTAGACGAGAACACACGAGCCACATAGAGAACATTCTCCTTCATTCATAGCTCAGCTCAGTGTATTCTCGAACACGGTATATAATATGAGTTTCTTCTCATGACAGTTACTGCAGCGAAGATCCATTTACTTTTGACAGTACGTAATCGTGATAAATATAAATATAAACAACTTCATCTTAATGTTTAGTGTGTATAGAATGCATTAATTCCAGCTTAACGTAGCTTAGATCACGAAAGCAAATATATACTTTGATATTTACATATTAGAATGGCATTTCTTAGGAAGATGTAGAAGACTGATTTGATGTCTGTAACAGATGAAGCGTATCAACGCAGAAGCACGTGCCTTACAGTCGGATTGCGTCATTCATCAACCAGCTTGATGTATTTTCATACACATAATTCATAAGAAGAATTCTTCACAGCGAAGCTTTTCCCACGTTCAAGTGTACACTAATGTGTTAAATATAATGCATGTGTGTACGTATCTATATATTTTATATATATCATGCAAATAACAGATGTAATCGCAGACGTGGCTGTGTGGTAAGAAGTTTGCTTCCCAACCACATGGTTCCAGGTTCAGTCCCACTGCCTCGAAAATGACTTCTACAACAGCCCCGGGCCGGCCAAAGCTTTGTGAGTGAATTTGATAGACAGAAACTCCGTGTGTGTGTGTGTGTTTGTCTCTCACTACCGCTGATAATCCCCTCTTTGTAAATCCATATTCCTAAAAATACGGCAATATTAATAATAACGTAATATAAATATAATATCAAATGCTTTGGTGCGCGACTATTTGCCTACCCTCTATATACACACACACACGCACACACACGCGCGCGCACGCACACAATCTTTTAGTTT
>NC_069006.1:5313431-5314300 GCF_001194135.2 Octopus bimaculoides
CTGGTCAATCTGAAGCTATAGTAGAAGACACTTGCCCACAGTGCTATGCAATGGGACTGAATGAAAAACGATGTCGTTGGCAAGCAGTTTATTCCCACCACTTAGCAACCAGTGTTTTAATATCCCTGTAACATAGCTGTTTGGCAAATGGGACTCTTAGAAAAATACCAAGCTAAAATGAGTCACAGGTTCGATTTTATTCGACTAAAATTCTTCAAGGTGATGGCTCAGCATGGCTACAGTCCAAAGACAGAAACAAACAACAGTTAAAAACACAATCAACTCCGATTCTCTCCACATTGTAAATAGATAAATAAATATAATACTTTCATAGCTTCTCTGAGTTAATTCGTCTCTATTATGTTTAACAATCCACTACTTTTTGTCAATACTTTGTCATCAAACTGAATCTCTCAAGTCTGTACAAGATCAAATTGACCATTCAAATTTAATATCTTTATAATCGATAATTTAGCTTGGCAAGTCAATACCGCGTAAGTAAAATATAAATATGAAGTAGGATAAATTAAATTTTTTTTCCACATATTTGCTTTCTTGAATGGGTGGTAACTTATTTTTCTTTTCTCCTGATTCGTCTCTAAAATTTAATAAACGTTGTCAAAGCTGCAATAATTTTGTCATAAGTATCTACTATATACGTTTCTGCATCTGCGTGTATGTATGTATGTATGTATGTATGTATGTATGTATGTATGTATGTATGTATGTATGCATGCATGCATGTATGTATGTATGTATGTAAGTATGTATGTATGTATGCATATATTCATACATACATACACACACATATATAGATATGTAGATAGACTTATGTATATATATATATATATATATATATATACATAAGT
>NC_069006.1:5317479-5322283 GCF_001194135.2 Octopus bimaculoides
AGATAGATAGATAGATAGATAGATAGATAGATAGATAGATAGATAGATAGATAGATAGATAGATATATAGATAGATAGATAGATAGATATTTTATTAATGTTTAAAGGTTGTGAGCTTCGTGTGTTGGCACTTATCAAACTTCTGATTAAGTTTCAACAGACAAAACTCTCGGTTCTTGAGTCAGTCTGTTGCTTCTACTAACTATTAATATATATATATTATGTGTACATCCGTGGATGTGTACGTTTGTGTGTGTGTGTGTGTGTGTGTGTGTGTGTGTCCGTGTACGTTCGTGTATGTCTATGTGTACCCGTGTTATATATGTATGCTTGTACATCCGTGTGTGCGTGTGTATGTATGCATCTAAGTCCATATAAAAGTAAATTTGTCAATATATGTGTGTGTTTGTGTATGCGTGTATAATTGTGTGTATGTGCGGGTACACGTGTGTGTGTGTGTGTGTGTGCGTGTGTGTTTAAGAATGAATTAGTAAATTACTATTATTCCTCTTTGCTGTATAAATCTGCTGAATACCTAAGACGATTCTCAAATTATAGATCGCAATTTATCTTCTCAATTAATTAGGAAAATAAGTTCAATTAGCAAATATTTAATTATTTTCTAGAAATGTGATTGATGCCCGTCAATTCCATCAGGAGACGATCATTCTCTCCCTCCTCGTCTCTCCCTCCCCGTCTCTCCCTCTCTCTGTCTCTGTCTCCTTCTCTCTCCTTCTCTCCCGCGCTCTCAGTACTTCAGTTCATCTCTCTCTCTGTCTTCTCTCTCTCTCGCCCTCTCCCTCTCTTCCCCTCTCTCTCTCTCACTATCTCACTCCTTCTCTCTCTCCATTCTTTCTTATCCTCTCTCTTCTCTCTCCTTCTCTCTATCACCCATTTTCTCTCTTCCCTCTCCCCCTCTTTTCTTTTGGTTAAAACCTCAGGAAACCTCTACATGGTCTCTCTAACTGCTGGTAACAACAGTCAGACCTCACTCAAACAACATCCTACCGTCGTAGAAGAAGCAATGAGACACGTCTGTTAATATAATCGTTAGTAAAAAGTAAATGGATCTCAGTCACTTTCTGCGATGAGTGTTCATCAGTTGGATCAACTGAGGTGAAAACACGTGGTTTATTGGTTAGGGTATTCGTCTCACGGTCCTAAGGCCGAGAATTCGATTCTCGACACGCACTCTGACTACGCTACTGCAACAGAGGGCTATGAAAGACACTTGCCCAAAGTGCTATGCAGTGGCATCTTAGGCAAGTATCTTCGCTAAGCCAGGACATTGTAATTACTAAGCAAACCTCTGAACCATTGACCATGTTGCGTTTACATTTTTAGTGTTAAGTATTTCTATGAAGATGAATTGGTCACTGCTAGAAAGCTTTTTGAGCATAGGTTTGCTCGATCAAGTACGACCGAGGATTAACAACGATCTGAGCGAAATTCTAACAGGTCGGTCGATTTTGTAGGAATAGCAGCTAAAACCTCCTCAAATCAAACACTACAGACTTAGAAAGAGAAATAGGGTGAAAAATATGATCCTGGGTCTGTGGGGTTCCTTGATTGGCGCTTGCTGGATGATCTCCTGTATGAAAGGGACTCCGTCATAGATGCATTTTTGTGTACTATCTAATTTCATCCTCATTTCTTTCTTTTCCCTCATCTTTTATGTAAATCCCCACACAAATTGTAAGCTATCCTCGAAATGTCACGCCACAAATTACCATCATCATCATCATCATAATACGACAAGGAAATCTACGACAAATTAATAAATGCTTTGAGGCAGTTATCTTAAAACTGTATGAAGTTACCTCCCAGCTAGCACCTATCACCTAGGGCGAATCTGTTATTTTAATATAATTTCAAGTTACTGCGAGCTCGGGTGAGGCAGGAGCAATTTGAAATCGTTACACCGGCACGTCAACACTAATTTCATCAATAATCCAAATACAGGGACAAGATTGATTTTCTTTTCCTTCCAAAGACTTTCCGTATTATTGATATTTTTCTTCCGAACCTGAAGTTGTCACCTTGGCCAACTCTCAAGCAAATATTAAATTTACTTAAATAGACGCAGGCATCTTCGTGTGGTTCTGGGTTTAGTAACAGTGGATGATACATTGGGCAAATGTCTTCTGCTATATCTCCAGACTGACCAAAACCTTATGAGTGGATTTGGTTCACGGAACTTGAAAAAAGGCCCTACGACTAGCAAAACAAATACCGGCAACCCACCGAAACCTGCTTGATAACGAGTGGGGTTTTAGAAGGACACTCTGCAACTGTGGTCCCTAACCATTTTCTTATCTATGGACCCCTATGATTCCGATTTTATTCAGGTGGACTCTCATAGCCATTCGATGTTTTAAATAATCTTATTAAACTTTTATAATTAGATGTTGATTTCAAATTCTGGCACAAGGCCAGCAATTTCAGGGTAGGGAATAAGTCGATTACATCGACCCCAGTGTTCAACTGGCACTTATTTTATTGGCCCCGAAAGTATGAACTCAGAACGTAAAGACGGACGAAATGACGCTAAGCATTTTGTCCGGTGTGCTAACGGTTCTACTAGCTCACCGCCTTATTTATTATTGAATAGTACTAAATAGTAAATATTTTTAATAATTGTCTAAAAAATTGTTTAAATATTTTGTGCCTTGTAGAAGTATAATAAATTTATTACACATAATTTTAACAGCAAAATCTTATATGATGTTTCCTTCCAACTCGCACCTGGGGCGAATGTAAAATCGAATCCATGATTTTAACATATTAAAATATTTTTCAATTTGTAGAAATATAACAGATTTATAGCCGATAAACTTTAGCTGTAAAATCTTATACGAGTTTACTTTCCAGCTAGCACCTGGCACCTAGGGCGAATTTAAAATCAAATCTAGCGTTTTAACATAATTTAAGTGGGGTTCATATGTGTCCAAGGGTGACTTGGACGCCCGGTTTAGAACTACAGGTTGAAAATCAAGACCAGTAAAAGGGTGGAGGAACCTTGTTGAGTCAACGGTCATCCAACAACTATAAAATCGCTAGGAGTAATGGACACCCTAGCTGTTGTTACAGCATCCTTCTAGGAGAGGAACACTCTGATGTAGAACCACGTAATTATTGATCATCTCGCTTCGACCTGTCACTGGGTATTGATCATAGAGACTCAGAAAATGACACTCGTATTGTACAAGCGTTTATCTCTAGAACATTACGTAACAAAATGTTTTAATTGTTTTTTTTTTGTTTGCCATTTTTTTTTTTTTTTGTCTTTGGTCAGTAAGTATTATTTTCAATTTGCTTCTATCTAAAAATTAAAGGAAATGACTATTATTCCCTTCAAACTTTGCTTTTGTGATCCGACCATCAACGTTTTGAATCTGATCATATATTTTCCATTGCATTTCAGACAGATTCAGCGCTGAGTTGCTGAAGCAGAAATATTAGTAAATATTCTGCTCAATACCACAGATTTGTTTGTTGTCTTTGGTCAGTAAATGTTATTTCCTTTTTGCTTTTATCAAGAAATCAAAGGAAATCACTACCATTCCTTTCAAACTTTGCTTTTGTGACCTGGACATCAATGTTTTAAATTGGCCTATTATATTTCAGAGAGAATCAGCGCTCAGCTGCTGAAGCAGAAATATCGTTATAGCAAATATTCTGCTCAATACCACAGATTTGCTTGTCGGTTGCTTGATCTTAACCACTTGAGCATGTCCCTTAGTGGTTGACAACATGTGCATCTCTGATCATGAGCAGGAGTAGTGGGGAGCATCATAGTCATGCGCTGAGATGGATTCTTTGGGGTTTGAATAAATGTAACAAATACAAAGTTTGAAAGAGATATTAGTCATTTGTCATACTTTCTATACACATACACACTCACACACACACACACACACACACACACGGCAGGGTTCCCCGCAGTTTATGACTACCAAATTTACTTGAGAGCCATTGGTCATTTCGAGGCTATAATAGAAGACATCTACCCAGGTTGCCATGCAGTGGGACAGAACTGGAAATCATGTGGTTACAAAGCTAGCTTCTTAATCACACAGCCATGCCTTCGCCTATGTCATGCTTTGTAAACCAAAGCAACCCTAACCCTTACCCTAACCACAGCATACGTTTCCAACGACGTCAATTACTTGCTCATTCCATTTTCGATGGCGGGTTTTACAAGGGGGGAGGAAGAATATGTCTGCGCAACACTGGCAGAATAAATAGTAGAATGTTTATTTGCTTTTTTGATTGACACATCAGATTATCTGTAAATTTTCGCCAATGCTTACATCTTTTCTCGATTCACAAGCAAAAAACACACGCGCACATACCTCAGACAATCATTCACACGCACTCACCATCACATACTCACACGTACACATACAACAAAATATTTTGTATTGTTAGAGCGCTTATTCAACAGATCCTCATATAGCTTTTGTATATCGTATGCAAAATGTAAAATTGTCTCGCTTATCAAATTCATTCCTGAAAATCGATAAAGCGGGTAACTAATAGCCTAATCGATGAAATTTAAGCTTAAAATGAAATATATAACTACTCCATTTCATTGTGTTGAGTTCATTAATTTTAGATATTTTTACACAGATGTATATTTTCTCCCTAACATATATATGTACACACACACGCACATATACACATGATACGCACATTAAATATATATATGTATGTATAAATATAAATATATGTATGCATGTATGTATATATATGTATGTACATATAAATATATGTATGCATGTATATATACATATACATATAT
>NC_069006.1:5327443-5329925 GCF_001194135.2 Octopus bimaculoides
GCGCGGCACCTTGGGCAAGTGTCTTCTACTATAGCATCGGGCCGACCAAACTCTTGTGAGTAGATTTGGTAGACGGAAACTGGAAGAACCCCGTCTTATATGTATATATATTTATATATGTATGTGTGTGTGTGTTTCTATGTCTGTTTGTCCCCCAACATCGATTGACAACCGATGCTGGTGTGTTTACGTCCCCGTAACTTAGCAGTTCGGTAAAAACGACCGATAGAATAAGTTTGAGGCTTACAAAGAATAAGCTCTAGGGTCGATTTGCTCGACTAAAGGCGGTGCTCCAACATGGCCACAGTCAAATGACTGAACCAAGTAAAAGAGTAAAAAGAGTAATATCCTTTATATATATCCCATATACATATATATATGTACCTGTATATACATCCTTTATATATATATAGATATATATCCTTTATGCGTTTCAAGCATGCGGTTACATTCGTTTTGGAACAACACTGTGAATCTAAGTTGCATCCGCATTGGGATATGAACCCGCGACATTCATATGTGCCTGTATATATACATATACATACAATACATACATACACACACACACACACACACACACATATATATATATATATATATATATATATATATATATTCATTAATGATGATGCATAAATAATATATACTCAAACACCAAGGATATTTTGAAGATATTTATATTGGTGTGTATGTATGTATGTATGTATGTATGTATGTATGTATGTATGTATGTATGCGTGTGTTTGTATGTGTCTATGTATATATACTCACACGTTTACATATTATATAGAGATATAAATAGAAAATATAAGGATTTAAGCATATATATGTGGAAATGCATACTTAAACCCGCATATAAAAATATAGACAGACAGATAGATAGATAGATAGATAGATAGATAGATAGATATCTTTTTTATTATGGCCACACAGGGCTAAATACAGAAAGTGGACAAAATACAATGTAGAGCTATTTTGGGGGAAGATAGATAAATAGATAGATAGATAGATAGATAGATAGATAGATAGATAGATAGATAGATATGTATAGACAGACTGACAGCTAGATTCATTCATATATGCTTCAAGCTTATTTACTCTCACACACACACACACACTCGCATACACTCGCATACACACGTATACATACATACTTATGCAAATATATATATATATATATTTTTTTTTTTTACGCGCACATATGCATACACAGACACAAGTATCACATCGAGACTAAATTAAATTGGAGAAAATATTAAAAACGTATTCTCGACTTACCGGCTTCGTTCGATAGTTCGGCAAAGGACTTTGTGTTTGTTGTTTTGGCTGTTTTTGTCCTTTGCTTTTGTTTTTGTTGCTGTAGTCCTTATGTTTGTTATTGTTTTGTGTTGTTGATTTTGTTGTTGTTTCTTGCCATCGTCCTTTTTTTTTTTGTTTTTTTGCAGCGTTGTCTCCGAACTCACGGCGTGCATTGAACACTTGTCTTAACAGTGTATACGTGTGTCGTCAATGTGTGTGCGCATACGTATGTATATGTATATATGTGTGTGTGTGTGTGTGTTTGCGTGTGCGTGCGCGCGTTTGTGCGTTTGTGTATATGTGTGGGTATATATATATATATATATATAAATATATATACTTATACACATATAAACACACACACATATATATGGATATACTTATATATATATATACATATTGGTGGGTTTGCGTGTGTGTATATAATATTCCGAACTGGTTGGTTTAAGAGTGTGTGTATATATATATATGCATATATATAGTAATATATATACATATATATATATTATACACACAAAAAGTAGGAAAATCCTGTTTAAACGATGGCCGTAGCAGCGCCACCAGTAGTAGTAGTAGTAGTAGTGGTGGTGGTGGTGGTGATGATGTTGGTTTGGTGGTGATGATGGTAGAAGTAGTAGTGGTGTGGTGGTAGTGGTGATGGTGGTGGTAGTGGTGGTGGATGTGGAGGTGGTCGTGGAGGTGGTCGTGGTGGTCGTGGTAGTAGTAGGAGTTAGCGGCGATGGTGTTGCTGGTTATGGTGGGGATGAGCTGATTACCTTAGGGATCGTGGAGGAGGAGGGGGGTTGTAGTAGTAGTAGTAGTAGTAATAGTTGTTGTTGTTGTTGTGGTGGTGGTGATGTCGGTGGGGGTGGGGGTGTTAGTGGCTGCAGTGGTGATCCTGCTGCTGTTATTGATAATGATGATGGTGATGGTGATGGTGATGGAGTAAGTTAATATTAGCAGCAGCAGCAGCAGCAGCAGCAACAGCAACAGGAAGAACAATAATCGTGCAGCTGGTGGTGGTGGTGGGAGAAATGGTAAGACGACAGTGGCTGCAATATTAGCATCAATAGCTGCAACAACAGCGGCAGTAGCAGCAGCAGAATCAGATATTTTGATGCGATGCTAAAGGTAGTCGTGGTGGTGGTGGTGGTGGTAGTCGTGGTGGTGGTGGTTGTAGTGG
>NC_069006.1:5330345-5330891 GCF_001194135.2 Octopus bimaculoides
GGGGGTTCGAGTCGTCGTGGACATCATCATCATCATCATCATCGTCATCAGCATCATCATCATCACCGCCATTGTCATCATTATCATCATCATCATCGCCATTATCATCAACATCATCATCATCCTCATCATCATCATCATCAACAGCAGCAGCATCGCCATCATCATCATCATCATCATCATCATCATCATCATCTCATCCTCATCATCATCAACATCAACATCGCCATCATCATCATCGTCTTCATCATCATCATCATCATCATCATCATCATCATCATCAACAGCAGCAGCATCGCCATCACCATCATCATCATCTTCATCCTCGTCGTCATCGTCTTCATCATCATCATCTCCATCACCATCGTCGCTTTTAACGTTGTCATTGTCTTCACCAACACCACCCAAACCACCACTTGTCATCATAGTTGTCGGTGTCATCATTACTATCACAACAGCCTCCGCCATCTCCAGCTTCACTACCTTGCCACCAATATTATGGCCTTTACAGCAGAAAAAAATAGCTGAACGTACTCGTGCCTTGGT
>NC_069006.1:5337143-5342321 GCF_001194135.2 Octopus bimaculoides
GTTGTGAGTGTTTATTGAGCGAAAACACCTAAAGCTCCACGAGGCATCCTGCAGGGGATGGTGGTGAACCCTGCTGTAACTCTTTCACCACAACTTTCTCTCACTCTTTCTTCCTGTTTCTGTTGTGCTTGTAATTCAAAGGGTCAACCTTGTCACGCTGAATCTCCCCGAGAACTACGTTAAAGGTACACGTGTCTGTGGAGTGCTCAGCCACTTGCACGTTAATTTCACGAGCAGGCTGTTCTGTTGATTGGATCAACTGGAACCCTCGACGTCGTAAGCGACGGAGTGCCAAACAAAACAAATTGTTTGCAAGATTCTTGGTGTAAACTCCTGTATTGATACATATTTTGTTGAATCTATGGAGGGGTCATCATTAGGGCAATGATAAACACACGCACGATTTCACTTCTTTATTTATATTTGTTAAATTGGTTAACCATTTAAATAGATTGACTAATGATTATAAACGAAGCGTACTAGGACAAGACCACTACCTGTGTGAATTATTGGCATAATAAATACAATATATATATTGAGAAAAAGTCGTCAGAATTTTTGAGAAAAATCTTTTTATTTCTTCATTATTATTATTAGCGCTTTCGTTCCTTTCTCGAACTTACTCTTTACTCTTTACTCTTTTACTGCGGCCATGCTGGAGCACCGCCTTTAGTCGAAGAAATCGACCCCAGGACTTATTCTTTGTAAGCCTAGTACTTATTCTATCCGGCTCTTTAGCCGAACCGCTAAGTTACGGGGACGTAAACACACCAACATCAGTTGTCAAGCGATGTTGGGGGGACAAACACAGATACACAAACACACACATATATACATACATACACATATATACGACGGGCTTCTTTTAGTTTCCTTCTACCAAATCCATTCTTTCAGTTTCTGTCTACCAAATCCAAGTATTTGAAGTTGTTGATGTTGTTGCATGTTCCACATGTCCTATCTCTACATTCTTTTACTAAGAATTCTTATTCATTCTCTGATTTGAATTCTGCCTTTGTAAGGTGTTTTTTTAAAGATATTTTGGTTGGCGTCTGCTATTCCGTAAGGTGTTTTCTTCAATCAGATTTTTCATTTTGGGTCTTTGTAGTGTGTTTGATTTTATGGCGTGAAAGATGTTGGTTATTCCAGGACTGTGTGTGTTAACGAACGGAATCGTGTTTTCATTAACTTTTTCCTTAGGTGTCCGTAGTTGAGTGATGTTCAGTTTCATTGCCTTTTTAATTCTCTCATTCATTAATCCTAAGGGGCATTTCTGCATCGTTGAGTTGGATTTCACGTATTTTGGGGTCAGTCACTTTAGTACAGATGTGCCTTGCCATGCTGTATGGGATGTTTCTTTTGACATTAAATCTATTATCATTCCTGCTACAAAAATCTAATGGCTACATGGTAAAGTTTACACCTGCTACAGACATTAACGTAACCCATATTTCTTTATGGATAACCTGAAGATATATATAAAAAATGGCAACGATGCCATAAAACAGCTGGAATTAATAACGACGTTTTCAGCTGCCATAAGAATGGAACCTGGCCAAAAGAAATGTTCATATTTGATTGTTGAACGTACGTGGAAAATCAGTCCTTCAGTTCCAAAACCGGTACATTAACGGTCTTCCCATCTCTTCTGTCCCACACAAAGAATGTTACAAATACTTAATAAAAGCATATCAAGTAAGATAGAATGACCCGAGAATATAATACGAGACTTAGAAAAATATGGCCGTCGGAACTCTCCTCTAACAATACCCTACAATGCATTTACAGTATACATGCTGATTCCAACATTTAGGATACTCCACTTGTCTGCAGAGTAAATCCACGCCATGGATATCAAAACCCGCAAGATGCTGACATCAACTGGAAACGTCCACAGAGACAGTGATAGCGACAGGCTCTATCTAAGAAGAGATAAAGTAAGTGGAAGCTAGAGATCAATGCAGACAGCGTTCGAATATCGTAAAGTCTCTCTCTCAGGCTGCACCCGCGACACAACAGCAGCAAAAATAAATACATAAACTGAGTGCAAACATACATACATACATACATACATACATACATACATACATACATACATACATACATACATACATGCATGCAAAAATACTCTGTTGATATTGTTGAAATTCCAATGAAAGAGCCTTGGATCTAAGTTATAAACACCGGCTCTTTCTCTACTGGCAAAAAAAAATCTTGAAATAAAACTGATTAAAGACATGCATACATACATCATTCATGGCCGTCGAAGTGCCTACACCTGGTCTACTGTCGAAGTGCCTACTATCTTAATTGCTGCTATTGAGGGACTCACAAAGACATGGACGAAAATTCTTACCCTTACAATTGAGAATAGAATAATTGTTTCAGATAGCATAGGCATTACAAAGGGAATATTCCGAGGAGATAGTCTTTCTATACTTCTTTTCATTTTGGCACTGAATCCATTATTGTTCGTACTGTAAGAAACAAATGGTTACATGCTAGGATCTTCAACTGCCAGAAATATCAAGGCAACTCACAATTCCTTTGTAGACAACCTAAAGATTTATGTTAAAAGTATTAACAATGCCTAAAAGCAACTGGAATTAATAACAACATTTTCAGCTAATATAGGCATGGAAATTGGCCGAAAGAAATGTTCACATCTGGTTATAGAACGAAGAAATTCAGTCCCCCAAACCCAAAACCTGTACATCAACGGTTTCTCTATCTCCCCCACTCCACACAAAGAATGTTACAAGTACCTAGGCATAGACGAAGATGTATCATATGAAGGCATTGTGAATAAAGATAGAGTGACCTGAGAATATTACACCAGACTTAGGAACTCTCCTCTTACAACAAAACAATATCCCACAATGCATTTGCAGTACTGGTGCTGATCCCAACATTTGAGATACTTGATTAGCTTGTAGAGGAAATCCACTCCATAGATATCAAAACCCGCAATATCCTGACAACTGGGAACTTCCTCAGAAACAGTGATATCGACAGGCTCTACCTAAGAAGAAATAAAGGTGGTAGAGGCCTGAGATTAGTGCAGACGGCTTTCGAGTGCCGTATGGTATCACCCAGGCAGCCCCTGCTAAACAACAGCAGCAATAATAAATTCAGTCCTGAAAAGTGAAGTGAGGAACATTGTACGAGTTGGCTGTGAACTCCTGAAGAAGCACTCTCTTCCTGATGATCTCCTATACAGTCCCAAGATTGCTGGACTCTCTTAGCTCAGAGAGGACCTGGATGGAAGCACTCAGTATAGAAAAAAGACCATGCATAGGTATGTTGCTCGGAAGCTTGAAGAAGACAGTAGAATTGACATGAAGCACAGTCTTTCTTGGACACAAGACCACTACATCACATCACACTTTGAAGGTTATGCATTTGCAATCCAGGTGCAGGAGACGCTCTTGTAATCCCAAAATGCAACCGCATGTGTAGGCTATGTCATGTTTCTGTGGAAGACACTACGCATGTGATTAGCAGCTGTCCTAAAAGGTCGTCACGGTATTACCTCTCTATGCGATACGATGTTGTTGCTAAAACAATATACAATGCCATCTGCAAAAAAGACTGTTCTAAAATAAACTTAGAAAATCCCTTTATTATGGAATACATTCATAAACACCAACTCAAGGAATGCTGGTGGAATATTCCCATCAAAACTTCAGTCAAATGTAAGCATAACAGGCCAGATATTGTTGTTTGAGATAATAGGGCAAAGGTATGCACCATCATAGAGGTCAGCTGCCCTGCAGATATAAATATCTCTTTGAAAATCAAAGAAAAAGAGGATATCTATGGACGACTGTTTCGAAACCTCCAGCTTCTATATCCAGACAATGAATTCATATTCATACCAATAATAATAATAATAGCACTAGGTCTTGTTAGTAAATGTTTAAAGGAGAATCTGGATAAACTGGGATTTTTAGAAAGAGAATTTGACCAGTTAATTCATACAAGTCCAATCTCTGAGTGGAACAGTAAAAATAAGCAAGACTTTTCTCAAGTTCCAAATGTGAATTTGTCTGTGTTAACTACAGTCCCAAAGATGGAGCCTTGTATCTTTATTGGAAACCGGCTCCCTCCTCAGTGGAAGATCTATAATAATTAAAAAATAGAAGAGATATATATATATGTACATACATTCATACATATATACACACATACATACATTGGCACGTACGTAGATAGATAGATAGATAGATAGATAGATAGATAGATAGTGAGAGAAATATATGAATAGTGTGAAAAGAAAGAGGGAGAGAGAGAGGGGAAGAGAGAGAGAGAGAGAGGAAGTCAGAGATATGATAAATGAGAATTAGAAGAAAGATGAAGCAATGTAAAAAAAAAGAGACACAGTAAACGTGTGAGAGAGAGTTTAAAGGTAAAAGTTGGGGAACAGATAAGGGCGGGATTTAAGCAGAGGGGGAGGGGAGGGGAGGAGATTGTAGCAGAGTTTAGGACGTCATCGTGTCTTTAGTTATAGCATTCTGTCATCAACACCCTCTCTACTTCTCTTTCCGTCTCCCTCATTCTCTCCCCCCCTCTCTCTCTCCCTCTCTCTATCTCTATCTCTCTCTCTCTCTCTCTCTCTCTCTCTCTCTCTCTCTCTCTCTCTCTCTCTCTCTCTCTCTCTCTCTCTCTCTCTCTCTCTCTCTCTCCTCTATTATGCTCTTTGAAGTGCATCTTAGTAAATGAAGTAAATCTCTCCGTCCCAAAATCCAAATAATTTATTCGCTAAACGTGCGTAGATTTATCAATTTCATTTTAGCAAAAGATTTCTGCTAAAGTTTTAAGGTCTCCTGAGTATCTAATTGTGTGTATGTATGTATGTATGGATGGATGGATGGATGGATGGATGGATGGATGTACGTATGTATATATGTTTCTATATGTGTATGTCCTCTTCTGTTTTTAATCATATGCTATCTTCTTCAGAGAAAGAGGCTGGTTTCCAACAAGGATATAATGCTCCATCGCGGGAATGTAGATAACAAAAAATTCACATTTTAAGCTTAAACGTGTTTCCCTGTTGTCCTTAGAGATCGTGTTTGCAATCTATGTGTCGGCTGGTTGATTTCTTTCTTTGAAAAGCCTAGCTTATCCAGATTATTACTCAGGCATTTACTCACAGGTGCAACAATTATTATCGGT
>NC_069006.1:5342750-5348534 GCF_001194135.2 Octopus bimaculoides
GGTAGAACTCTCGCTTGACCGTGTGTCTCTGGGGGATGAATTCCCGATGCACAATATCGCGGATGTCGAAGAACACGAAGAGCATGATCTTGATTGAGCTGAGGCTCTGTCGTGCCTTCTTCGGTCGTGGACATGAAGTGCTCTTCAATTGTGACCACTACTGCTCCGTCTCAGGGTCGTACCCATAGACCCAACTCTCATCACCGGTGATGATCCTAGACCTGAAGGAGGGGGTCATCAGAGGCACGCTGACGGAGATCTTGACAGACTTCAAATTGATGTTCTTTCTGCTCGGTGGTCAGCAAGCAGGGGACAAACTTGGCAGACACACCGCATATTCAATTCAGACGTTAGGATTGCCTGCACGGACCCATACGACAGACCAGCATCATCAGCAATATCGTTGATTGTTCTCCGACGGTCAGGCACAAGCTGATTGAATTTTCTTTACGTTTCCGGGTGTGAGGCGAGTGGAAGGTCTTCCAGATCGCTCATCGTTTTCTAGGGACGTTCTTCTGCTTTTGAAGCCCCTGTACCACATAAAACATTGCATACGATCCACTGCCACGTTGCTGTAAGCATAACGAAGCATGTTTAATGTCTCTGTAGCAGACTTCCCCAAATTGTAGATTACAGCATGCATGTGATCGCAAAAACACAAATTTCTCAACTCGCGAAGCCAGCACAGCGATGTCACTCGGCACTTTTCCTCATAAAGGTCACTGCTAGCTCTCACTGCGTACGCAATTGTGTGCTGCCATCTGATGGTGCGCTACAGAACTAGTCTGGGAACGTTTTGATATCACCTCGTATTCCTTGTGGTGATGTCTGTGCATGTATTAAGTAACGGGGAATGGTCCCTATATTTGCATGTATATATATCCATGTATGTTTGTATGTACGTAGGTATGTGTCTTTGTGGTCATGCTGGGGCACCGCCTTAACGAATTTATAATCGAATGAATCGACCTCAGTACTTTTTTTAAAGCCCGGTAGCTGAAAGAAAGAATATTTTATCGGGCCCTTCGCTGAACCGCTAAATTGCCAAGCGCTGGTAGAGGACAAACACACACACACACACAGAGTAGTATTAGTAGTAGCAGCAGCAGCAGTAGTAGTAGCAGTAGTAGTAGTAGTAGCAGCAGCAGCAGTAGCAGTAGTAGTAGTAGTAGTAGTAGTAGTAGTAGCAGCAGCAGCAGTAGTAGTAGCAGCAGCAGCAGTAGTAGTAGTAGTAGTAGTAGTAGTAGCAGCAACAGTAGTAGTAGTAGCAGTAGCAGTAGTAGTAGTAGTAGCAGCAGTAGTAGCAGCAGCAGCAGTAGTAGTAGCAGCAGCAGCAGTAATAGTAGTAGTAGGAGTAGTAGTAGTAGTAGTAGTAGCAGTAGTAGTAGTAGCAGCAGCAGCAGCAATAGTAGCAGCAGTAGTAGTAATAGTAGTAGTAGTAGTAGCAGTAGTAGTAGTAGCAGTAGTAGTAGCAGCAGCAGTAGTAGTAGTAGTAGTAGTAGTAGTAGTAGTAGTAGTAGTAGCAGCAGCAGCAACAAAATAAGTTTGATTTTCACCATTTGTTTGTTCGTCTAATCCCGCTTTCACTCTGCCATTTATTCAAAACAGCCAATGTCATTATTCGTTCATTTATTGCTTGATACATTTACCTGACACCATTAATATTAGATCAATGGGAGGCGTGTGATTATTAAATTTGAAAACGTATTCATATATATCATATTGTTGAACAAGTCGTCATTACTCAAGTGAACGAATATAGGTAAAAATATTAAGAGAAGGATGAGAGAAAATGCAATATGTAAACCTACGAAGCAAACATACAAACATGTCGATTCTTATCTATTTTCTTGTAGATTGAAACAAGTTACGAATAGCTTTAATCGATTCTCGACCCTTATTATGGTCTCATCAGATATCTAAATCACTTAACAAATCCTAGAGAAACAAGTAGCTATTTTGTTTATATACACATCAAATCTAGTAGCTTCAGGGATTTGCAGCTACTAATTTGTGATCTATATGTGTTTAACGCTTTATTTAATATCAGCGGATGGATATTGAATGATGAATATCAGGGAACTCGCTCCACAGTATCAAAATAAGTTTTATTAAACCTACTTTGTAGTCCATACAAACACATCAGTTTTACCTGTTTCTCGATCGACTGAAGCAAAAAATGAAAGAGATGAGGGAGGAGGAAAAGGCAAAAGAATAAAGGGGAGAAAGAATAGGAAAATGTGACAAAAGACGAGAGAGAAAAACCCGAAAGAAAAAGACAGATAGTAAGACGTGCGCTTTTCTACTGAATCTTAAATGTTGTCAATTACACAATTAGTTTTAAGTATAGAAAAGAAAATTTTCTATTGAAGGAACGTATAAAGTATTGAGATTATGAAACTGATCAGAATCACTGATGAAGGGGGGGAAAAGCATCACCGAGAAGCAGAGAGAGCTGGAAGCTGAAAGAAAGAATATTTGAGAGTGAAAAGTGCGAAACTCAAGAGAGATTATTATTATTATTATTATATATTAATATATTATTACATATTAATATATAATAATCTCAAGAGAGATTATTATATATTTATTAGGGATGTATATTGAATAATGAATATTATTATGAAAGGAAATATAAAAATCTAGAAGGGCAATGTAAGGTTAATTTCCTATAAGGAATAAATATTTTTAAATGATGCATGCTATGTTTTAGGTTGTTTATTTTTTAATATGCTCAAAGAAAAGTATTGATTTTCTAACGTCTTGAATTATATTTCTTAAAACCTGCGATGCACTGTTTGAGAAAGACTGCTTTATGTGGTTGTTATACCTGTTAGAAATAACATCAATTATCATTCATGTTTCCAGTCTGGACGTGAGACGTTCTTACACCGTCGTTTTGGAGCCACAAAGAAATTCACTCCCAAGGCAATGGTCAACCCGGAATTATAGCATATGATACTAGCCCAAGGTGCTGCACAGTGGAACTGAACCCGAAATCATGTGGTCGTATTTTGAGCTTCTTAACCACATAGCCATACCTGCGCGTAAAATTCTTTTAAATTCTGTCATATTGAGCAGATTGAAGATTATCTAAAACAATTGTTATTCGGTTCCGAAGAGCAATTTTCGAAACTAGGCAGAGTCTGCAAAAAAAAAGGCCTATGTAAGCACTGACTGCATTATTGCAAAATTTAAATTGAAAGAATTAAGACTAAGAACAGAGCGATTTGTTCGAGTTATTAGAGCTTCAGACGATTCTAGTATCTTGCGCTCTGAGTTCAAATCCGGCCAAGGCCAACTTTGCCTTTCGTCCTCCTTAAGTCGATGGTGGTAGAAAACTCTCCAGAGAGCTGAACAGCAGGTCCTCGTATATACAAGCGCACGTTTGGTGTACAGGGTGTCCATAAATTACCATTACAATTTGTAAAATTCAGAAAAATAAGGATAACTCGGCAGATTGCGTGCAACAAATGGAACCCTAGGAGAAGTGCTCTGATGTTTCTAATAAAACTTTATTTGTTTACCTAAGTTTTCCACTAACCATTGCTGAGTTATTCTTTCTCTTTCTTGAATTTGTCAAATTGCAAAGGTAATTTATAGGCATCCTGTATTTGTAGACAACTTAGTTGTGATGTAGTGAAGGCGCATGGCTCAGTGGTTAGAGCGTCGAGCTTACGATCGTGAGGTTGTGAGTTCTAATCCCTGACCGGGCTGTGTGTTGTGTTCTTGAGCAAGACACTTTATATCATGTTGCTTCAGTTCACTCAGCTGTAGAAATGAGATGCGACGTCACAGTTGCCAAGCTGTATCGACCCCTTTGCCTTTGCCTTGGATAACACTGGTGGCATGGAGAGGGGAGACCAGTATGCATGGGTGACTGCTGGTCTTCCATAAACAACCTTGCCCAGACTTGTGCCTGGGAGGGTAACTTTCTCGGTGCAATCCCAGGGTCAGTCATGACCGAAGGGGGTCTCGGCAGTTGTGATGCATAAACAGGCGCAGGAGTAACTGTGTAGGAAGTAGCTTGCTTACCAACCACACGGTTCCGGTTCAATCCCACTGCGTGGTACCTTGGGCAAGTGTCTTCTATAGCCGACCAAAGCCTTGGGAGTGGATTTGGTAGACGGAAACTGAAAGTAGCCCGTCATATATATTTTATATGTGTGTGTTTGCGTTTCCCCCCCTCCCCAACATCGCTTGACAGCCGATGTTGGTGTGTTTACGCCTCCGTAAGTTAGCGGTTCGGCAAAAGAGAGCAATAGAATAAGTACTAGGCTTACAAAGAATAAGTCCTGGTGTCGATTTGCTCGACTAAAGGTGGTGTTCCAGCATGGCCGCAGTCAAATGACTGAAACAAATAGAAGAATAAAAGAATCGGTTTCAAATTTTGACACAAGGCCAGCAGTTTCAAGGAGATGGTAAATCGATTACATCAGCGCCATTACTCAAATGGTACTTATTTTATTGACTCCGAAAGGAGTTAAAAGCAAAGTCGACTTCGTGGAATTTGAGACGGCCGAAATGTTAAGATGGCCGAAATGTTGCTAAGCATTATTGCTCGGCGTGCTAATGATTTTGCCAGCTTGCCCGCCTTGTGATGTGTGAATATCAAAAATAGTATCCGTTTCTTCAAAAATCGTAGTTTCCGATCTACGGCCGTCTGGGTTACACGTCCGAATTACATGCCCAGCATGCTTCCTCTGCATCACTCGGTTCAACCAGTAATTAAATAAATATCTAATACATTACTTCTTATATAATCTGTGTTCTGAGTTACATAACTTCTATTAAACCATCCATCATATGTTATTTATGATTTATTCATTTCTTTATCTCTATGTATTGGGTTGTATCAAATGTACGCAATATAGTAACTACAAATGGCAGCTAGGATGATAATTTAGTTACTGAAAGGCGACATTTGACAAATCACATATATAGATCTACGCATTGCAAACTTTTCTGGGTGTCTCTTTTTTGCCAATTACTAATCAACCAAAAATCAAATCAATTCTGTGAACATTTCCCCGGTGCGGCATTGTCAGTCTTAATATAAAAAACAAGAAAATGTGTTACTGACAAACCAAAAATAACCACTTCCTATTTAGTTACGGCTCTTTAGGTTATGAGTTCAAATCTTAACAGGATCGATTTTTGCCTTATATTTTTCCGGGACGCCATAATATTCGTAACAGTCAGATAATTGAGGCTAATTAAAGCCATTATATTGCTTGCTTTAGAGCGCCGTGGACCCGTTCCAAATGTGTTTCAACTGGAGGTGGAGGGTATCGATGCTTCAGCCAAATTTAGTGAGGAACTTTTAATTTACACATTTCACTGCCATTTTGCTTATCATTGTCTTTTTGTTTTTTAAAAAACGTCCATTTTGTTAAATTACAAAACTGGACACTTGCCAAGATAACGATATCGAGTAGAATAGCTACTTACATTTAAATAATCATCAGGTGGCAGCAGTAGACTAATTAGCTTCCAGCAAAGAATCTGGAGATATTAGTGTATAAGTTTAGTGGCTGACGATGCGGTAGTAAGAGGCATAGGAAGCGGAATCAGAAAAGGAAGAACGAAATAAGAATTCTTTAAAAAATGCATACAATAGAAAAAAAAAATTATACGCACACAAGTCTGCATGTATATATATATATGTGTGTGTGTGTGTGTGTGTGTGTGTGTGTGCAATCACATATACGCACATATATATATATAAGCACATGTAGGTATATAATTGCTTTGTCGTTGTACAATCTAAATCATACAATGAAT
>NC_069006.1:5348592-5350548 GCF_001194135.2 Octopus bimaculoides
TATATATATATATACTGTTAATCGGCAGTTACGGTTACTCAACGGTTATATATTTCCAGACGCTAGTACTTATCAAACTTTTGATAAGTGTCAAAGCGAACACTAAACTTCTGTAACACTAAACACTGTTAAGATTTGTACTCAAGGTTTGAAATTTTCAATGGCTGTAAACATGCCTAAGTTCCTTTTATAGTATTGGAAAAAAACTGCTTATACCAGATTAATTTTTCGCTATTTCTTTCGGCCTTATAATTTAAGGTCTAAGGAATATAACTATTTTACCTGTTCACTTATTTCTGATTACTTTTTCGTTTACCGTTTCTTAACCTTCCACATTTTCTAATTGCTTCCTTCTCGACCGCGTTTCTTTCCTCATTCAATTTTTAGTTCGTTATGCTATGTGGTTTGTGCCTGATGACTGTGCAAAGATTTTACACATATTATAATTCCTTATATTGGCATGTTCTCAGCACTATACTCTATTAGTAGCACATAAAAATATGTATTTTGTCTATTATGTGATATTTATCTTTCAGCAGATGCAGTACTTTTTTGCTGATCTTGCCATCACGGAACAGTACATTATATATAGATAGATAGATAGATAGATAGATAGATAGATAGATAGATAGATAGATAGAAATAGATATATATATATATATATGTAAGCATGTATATATATATGTATATGTATATTTTTATATATATATATATATATATAATATATTTAAACTCATACCCCCACTCACACACACACACACACACACACACACACACACACACACATATATATATATATACTGTTAATCGGCAGTTACGGTTACTCAACGGTTATATAATAATAATTATCATTATTATTATTATTATTATTATTATTATTATTACACAGTAGTTCAATATTTGGTAGTTTGAGTCAACTGCGTCACCTGCTGCATCTCCGTGTTGCAGGGATGTGTGCAGCATTGTGTGTTCTTTTCTATTGTTAGGAGTGCGCAAACTCTTCTCAGTATTGTATTGTGTTAGTTTTTGTCTTCTCTCTTCAGGTGCGGTGCAGTCTTTTGTCGTATTATTGCTTGTATTGCATGTCGAGTGTGTAAGGCATTGAATGTGTAAGGCATTGAATGTGTAAGGCATTGAATGTGTAAGGCATTAGTTATTTGGCTTCACTGCAGAGTTACTGTATAGAGTGTGTCTTGTGTTTGTGGGTTGTTTTGTTTAGATTATATTATTGAATTGATACTATCTTGCGTAGGATGTGAGCTGTTCCTAGCAGGGCTATTTTTTGGATAGTGTGTTAGTTCTTTACTGCCCACAAGGGGCTACACACAGAGGGGACAAACAAGGACAGACAAACGGATTAAGTCGATTATATCGACCCCAATGCGTAACTGGTACTTATTTAATCGACCCCGAAAGGATGAAAGGTAAAGTCGACCCCGGCGGAATTTGAACTCAGAACGTAGCGACAGACGAAATACCGCTAAACAATTCGCCCGGCGTGCTAACGTTTCTGCCAGCTTCTGGCTTCTATGTTTTTGTTCATATGTTTTTATTATTATTATTATTATTATTATTGTTCAGTAGTTTTATTTTTATAACGTGCTTTCACTATCGAGCGCAGCTGTGGTTTGCAGTGATGCTCTTATGGTTACTCTATTGAAAGTGTTTTGCGTAGGATGTGTGCAGTGCCCAGTAGTGCAATTTCCTGTATGTTATATATATTTGTAAGTCCTGGTGTTTTTGTTATGTATTTGTCTGAATATTTTTTTATTATACCTAAGGCACCTACTATGATAGGAATTGTTTCTGTTTTTAGATTCAACATTCGAGTTACCTCTATTTTCAGGTTTTTGTATTTTGAAAGTTTCTCCATTTCTTTTAGGGAAACGTTGTCATCTGCTGGTATTGATACATCAATTAGAAAGCATTTTTTCCTTCATGATCTTTGACAACTAT
>NC_069006.1:5357141-5359342 GCF_001194135.2 Octopus bimaculoides
ATATATATATATATATATATATATATACACCCACACACACACATATATAAGTAGTCACAATATATAAGTAATCCGGTAGTACTCATAAAAAAAGCTTTATATATTTATATATAATTATTGCTAAGAGAATTAAGCAGTGTTTTAGTTAGTGTAATGTAGGTTAATTTCTTACTAGAATATAAGTAACCCTTTATAATCTTTGTCTTGAAGATGTTCATATCTCCTCTGAGATCAGTCCCTCGGTGTTGGCAGTTTTATGCCGATGGAGTTTGGGGAGATATATGAACACTGCCTCGTACTGTTGTTGGTGATTTCTTTCTATGCACGTGCATCTGCCTATATTTTACGGGACTGAGCAACGTCGTTGCGTTTATTTTTAATCATGCGCACGCTACCTGTTGATGTTGTACTTGTTGTTATTCAGAAAAACGGTGAGCTGGCAGAAGTGTTAGCGCGCTGGGTGAAATGTTTAGCGGTATTTCGCTCATCGCTACGTTCTAAGTTCAAATTACGCCGACGTCCACTTTGCCTGTTATCCTTTCGGGGTCGATACGTTAAGTATCAGTTATGTTAGGATTCTTGGTGGATTCACTTCACTCATGTTGTTGCACAATGAACAGGGCTTAGCTCTCTTGCAGCTATTTTTCAAGGTACAGCGTGCAGACACTCCAATGTTCGTTTTCTTGGAGTCAGATATAGAGATCAATAATTCTCTTATATTCTTATTCTGTCTAAAGGCTACATTGGGCGGCTGAGGAAATATCTGTTGGGAACGAGGATATTTTTTCGCCCCAATTCTGGTAACTTTCATGTAACATTTTTTAAATGCTAGCGATATGTTGGTGCCAGTTAATCACTAAAGGACTTCTATCATCTCTTGTATTGTGTTTGCTAAAATTATGCGTGAAAGTTTGATTATCTTTGCTAATCTTAGCTAATTAATTTGCTAATTCCTTTAATCGTGATTCGCTGTAACTGCGTTTGACATAATGATGTACAAAAGCATTTGCACGTTTCCAGTAATCCCTTATGTCAGTACAAATCCGTTTTATCCTAAAAAATTGGGATTTCGGATTTGATCGAATAATATGATGCAAATGATCGGAGCGGCGGTGGAGATATAATGTGGGATAACGTGGGCTTGCAAAATAACTCTATCACTATCCTCCAATAAACTTAACTTTTGTGTCCAAAAATTCAACGCTAGTTTTTGAAAGCTAAACGTAAAATTTATGTTGGACTTAAAGTCATAGTTTCTAGCAAAACAATCACAGAAATGCAAGAGGTCCATTAAACTATCCTGTGATCCTTCCCAGACAAAAAATACGTCGTCAATGAACCGTAACCAGAGTATTGGTTCATGACCATGAAGGGATTTGAATGTCTTCAGTAACTGTGTCTCGAATTTCGTCATGAAGACATTAGCGAAATTAACTGCCATGGGGGTACCCAAGGCGCAACCCTTCGTCTGGAGGTAAAATCTCTGTCTAAACTTCATTGTGTTACTTTGTAACACAAACCTCAGTAGTCTACAGAGAAAATTTGATGGAATACTTTTGTTTGATCGATTTTCGAAGGCATCCATGCATGCTTCTACCCATTCATTGTGGTCAATATTGGGATATAAGGAAGAAACATCCATGGTTACCAAAAAAAAAAACAGTTCTCGACACGGCCTCGGTGCTAAAAAAAGTTGTTGATTTTAGACATAAAATCAAAAGTATCCCGAATATAGGAACTTGATCGTTTTGCGACAGGAACTTTTTGCCATCCAGCCATTCCGAAATTTTGGCTGTACAACATTCACACCCGTTGCAAATTGAGCACATTGGAGAAAATCTTTCGAACTTTTTGTGTATTTTAGGGAGACCATAAAATACAGGTGTTCTTCTTTCTGACCTTAAAATCCTAGATTCAGCCTTATTAACGAAATTGTTTTCCTCCATTCCCAGAATTATTTTGTCAAGTTCCTCTCTGTAATTGGGGTTTGGATCGACAGGTAATTCTTCATATGAAGTTTTGTCATTTAAAAATTCTTCGCAAGCTGAAATATACTCGCTTTTGTCCATAATTACGACAGCGCCTCCCTTACCCGCCATTTTAATAATATATATGTGTGTGTGTGTGTGTGTGCACATACGTCTTCTTCTGGCACACACATAGCTTGCTGTCGTTTGTGTGCGGCAGCACTGTCCTTATGT
>NC_069006.1:5359352-5362166 GCF_001194135.2 Octopus bimaculoides
GTTAATGTATGTTTGCACATGCAAGTAGCCTTCATTTGAGCCTCTCTTCTCTTCTCCTCCCCCCCTCTCTCTCTCTCTCTCTCTCTGTGTACCTCTCTCTCTCTCTCTCTCTCTCTGTACCTCTCTCTCTCTCTGTACCTCTCTCTCTCTCTGTACCTCTCTCTCTTTGTCTCTATCGCACATAACTTTATCATCCCCTTTCCACAGTCGCACCACAGAAACGTATCATAAGATTTATTATTTTTCTGTATCTCGGGAGGGTCGTTATAGTAATAATAAACACACGCACCAACTCTATTTCACCATGATTATTATTATTCGTCAATTGAAGAATCATTTAACCGATTAACTTATCGATTGTTTGATTAACCGATTGACCCAACAATTTATCAAATAATCATGAGTTAATTGGTTAAATAATTAACCAAGTAATTAATAATAATAAAAGAAACGAAATAAAACTCGTGCGTTCTATATATTTAACATAATGATCCTCCTAACCACCCACGAGATGGAAAAAAAATATTTTCCAACGCACGACTTCGCATCAAGAATCATGCGAATGAAATACAAACACGATTTATTATTGCTATTACTACTATTACTATTACTATTACTGCTAACGTGTTGAGGATGTCTCTACGGATTTTCCATAGAAATTACATCTCTATATGTAGTGGTTGTTTAAGTAAAGCGTTCGTGGGGGGATTAATGTTACATGAATGCTGATGAAGGTGAGCTAGCCGAATCGTTAGCGCGCCGAACAAAATGCTTAGCAGTATTTCGTCCGTCTCAGTTCAAATTCCGCCGAGGTGGACTTTGACTTTCATCCTTTCGGATGAAGTTTGCCAGTGTGTGTGTGTGTGTGTGTGTGTGTGTGTGTGTGTGTGTGTGTGTGTGTGAGTGTGTGCGTGCGCGCGCGCATAGGTGTGAATCTCGCGTGTATTCGTGCGTGTTTTCATGCGGGCTTGTTTTTCTCCTGGTGTGATGTGATGATGATGATGATGATGATGATGATAGTGGTGGTGATGGTGGTGGTCACGATGGTGTAGGAGAGTTAATGAGATGCTGAAAAAAGGATGAAAGGAACATGAAAGTGATAAAAATTAACGAGAATTGAAACTGGGGAGTCACGAGATGTGACAGACACGCAAGATGGTTAGATAGATAGATAGATAGATAAATAGATAGATAGATAGATAGATAGATAGATAGATAGATAGATAGATAGATAGATAGATAGATAGATACAGACAGACAGACAGACAGAGAGGACAGATAGTTTGACGGACAGACAGACGGATAGATAGATAAATAGATAGATAGAGATAGTTAGATAGATAGATAGATAGATAGATAGATAGATAGATAGTAACTTTTCTACCATAAGACATGCATATTTCTAGATTTCATGCCCACGTCTTATATAAATATTGTTATCGTTATCTCGTAATTAATTCATACGGCTGACACCTCTCACTTGCTTGAAATTGTCTGTAATTACTGTAGAAGAAAAAACGAAAATAGAATTGACGGAGAAAGATTATACACTATACACACAAACACACACTCATGCGCACACACAGAAGTATAAACACATCCATATACAAGGAGATACACTCGCCTACACAACTCTGATCATTCATGAATAATTAAACCTGAGCGTCTCCGTGTGTGTTTGTGTGTGCGTGTTTGTGTGAGTGTGCGTGTGTGCATGTGCATGTGTATGTGTATGTGCGTACGTGTGCACGCGCTGAAGTGTTGAGAAGCTATAGTTTGTCGACAAATGAGGAAGAGAGAACCTGCAATCCAAATATTATTTAAACTGAATATCTTCTTTATGATTCGAGTTTCACTCTCACAGCGATCATCGCCTGATGATCGCTGTGACGTGAAACTCGAGTCATCACGGAAAAAATATTCAGCTTATTTATGAAATATTCATGCATATGTATGTATGTATGTGTGTATATGTGTATGTATGTATGTATTTATGTGAATATAGTGAATGGGGAAAGCTTAATCTGCAATGTTTGCAGTCGTGTATGCTTGTCAAGAGCAGGGCTCATTAGCCATCAGCGGAGCCGCAAATGCAAAATATAAGTTAGTCCTAGAGCGCACAATGTTCCTGAAGGTCGGCAATGGTCTTCCTCGGTCACGAGTGGACGGCCATCATCATCATATCATCATGTATGTATGTATGTATGTATGTATGTACGGACACACCGACAGATGCGCAAGTAATAAAATGCCGAATTTTCATATCTTCCCATTATACCAATGCAAAGATAAAATCTCAGTACAAGAACGCCTAAACAAGGAAAACCTGTTCATACAACAGTACAGACCATATCTCAATATACAAATTTGACCATTTTAAAAATTATACTTAGGGGCCAGTTGTCCCCCTTGCTACCTGTTGCTTCCCTTGGTTCACTCTCTAGACTCATTCTTCTTATTCCTCAAACATCCAAAACGACGAGACCCCTCAATGACCCTTGAAAACTTAATTTAAATAGCGAAAACCGGTTGGATTTCACGACATCCATTTAAAATGTATACATTTATAAAAAGATATTGAACTATATGAAAAGATGGGATTTCTCTTCCACTTTTTATGTTTTTTTCCACATATAGGTGTAGGAATGGCTGTGTGGTAAGTAGCTTGCTTACGAACCACATGGTTCCGGGTTCAGTCCCACTGCGTGGCACCTTGGGTGTCTTCTACTATAGCCTCGGGCTGACCAAAGCCTTGTGAGTGGATTTGGTAGATGATAACTGAAAGAAGCCCGTCGTATATATGTATATGTGTGT
>NC_069006.1:5362730-5365580 GCF_001194135.2 Octopus bimaculoides
TATATATATTCATAATCACGAGATTTCACAATGACTATTTTTCTCCGCTATATACTAGTTAAATGCACTAAAACTTTAGTTCTAAATTTAGACACGGACCAGAGAATAGCCTTATACAGATTTCTCTTAATTTCTCCATCGATTTCAATGCTATATTTAACATTACAGCTACAAAGTTTTTGTTTCTTCATTTTCTTTTGTTTGTTGTTTCTTTACATTTATCGAAATTTATGTAAATACAATAACAAAGCTTATCGATTTTTTTCTTTTTCGGTTTTCCTTTTCCATATGGCACCAACTTTTTCTATTTAACTAATTTTCCTTTTCTTTACATAAAATTTATTTCATTTCACCAATTTCGTCCATGCCTATGTACTATGTACTTCACGTGACAGCATGTGTCATAGTGGTGAGTGTCTGGCACACGCGGTCATAAGATTGTGGTTTCCATTCCTGAAACGGCTGGTACGTTGTGTTTCATGAGCAAAACACTTCGTTTCATCTTGCTCCTGTCTGCTTAGCTGGCAAAAATGGGTAGCACTACGATGGACTGGAGTCCCATTCAGGGCAAATGTTGTGATGTTGTTCCATGAGAATCAGATGACCGGATCTACGAGTCCTAGGGTTTGAGACAGTAACGTCTAGGCATTCATCATCATCATGATGATGATGTAGGTACTTGAAGCAAGAACTTTGTTTCTTATTTCTTTATTGCCCACAAGAGGCTAAACATAGAGGGGACAAACAAGGACATTAAGTCGATTACATCGACCCCCAGTGCGTAACTGGTACTTAATTTATCGACCCCGAAAGGATGAAAGGCAAAGTCGACCTCGACGAAATTTGAACTCAGAACATAACAGCAGACGAAATACTACTAAGCATTTCGCCCGGCGTGCTAACGTTTCTGCCAGTTTGCCGCTTTATAACTTTGTTTCTTTACACACGAACACACACACACACACACACACACACACGTATATACATACATACGAGGACGGTCTGAAAAGTAGCTGACTTTAAGGATATCGCGAAAAGAGTTGAGCTTTTACCCTTCCATGGGGAGTCAGGAGAACTATTGAGATGACAAGCAAAAAATCATAAGGAAATACAAAATACTTTTCTCTTTTTTCATATTTAACACATGATGGCAGATCTTACGGTGGATTTTAGTAAGACTGAAGCAGGGGTGGTCATGAAGTACCTCTTTTTGCAAGGCAAAGGAGCGGTGGAAATCCATGGCAAGATGAAGTAACTCTTGAAGGATGGCTGCCCAGGAGGGATTGTATTTATATATGTATGCATTTATGTATGTAGGCGTGTATGTATGCATGTATGCATGCATGTATGTATGTATGTATGTATGTATGTGTATGTATATATGTATGTATGTGTGTGTTTATGTACGTATGTATGTATGTGTGTGCGTATGTGTGTGTTTATGTATGTATGCATGCATGCATGTATATATGTATGTATGAATGAATGTATGTATGTGTAGGCGCAGGCGTGGCTTTGTGGTAAGAAGTTTGCTTCTTAATCGCATGATTCCAGGATCAGTCCCACCGCGTGGCACCTCGGGCAAGTGTCTTTTGCTATAATCTCGGGTCGATCAGAGTCTTGTGAATGCATTTGCTAGAAGGAAATTGAAAGAAGCCTGTCGATCTATCTATCTGCGTGTGTGTGTGTGTATACCTTTGTGCTAGTGTTTGTTCTCCACTACTGCTTGATAACCTGTGTTGATGTGTTTACATCTCCGTAACTTAGCGGTTCGGAAAAAGGGACGATAGAATAAGTACCAGACTTTAAAAAGGTTAGCAGTGGGTCACTTCATTCGATTAAAAGCTCTTCATGGTGGTGCCCCAGCATGGCCGCAGACTAATGACATATAGATGTCTGACTATCATTTCATCTCATGATCAGCCTTGTACTTTATAAAACAATCAGGTTGAACGTGAGACGGCTATCATCTGATGAGGCAATCATCATGTCTGTATTCAAAGTGAAATACGGTGGGATAAAATAAACACTTCGAAAAGAAAAATGCATCGCGGGGTTCAATTCCAACTGAAATATGTTCCTTAACATCCGTGTCAAATTTACAGTTTCTATCTGCAAAATAAAAACAAAAAAAAAGATACAGGTCTTTTCCGAGTTATGTCCTTCTTTGGTCGGCCCGAGACTATCGCAAAAGACACTTGCCCAAGGTACACGCAGTGGGGCTGAGTCTAGAACCATATGCTTGCGAAGATATAGGTCCTGCCCGACTCCTAGGGCCGGTTTTCTGGTTTCCAAGGTGTATATATTCCCCACGTGGACTGGACGCCAGTTCGTCGCTTCTTAGTGGACTGGAGCAACAAGAAGTGTTCTGTTCAAGAACACAACGCGTCGCCCGGTCAAGGAATCGAAGCCACAATCTTACGATCATCAGCTCAACACCCCTTAATCACTAAGCCACGCGCATCCGCCTACCTGTAAGACTAATAAAATAAGTACCAGATAAAACACCAGGCTTAGTATATCACAGTTGTTGTTGTTGTTGTTGTTGGCACTCCGTCGCTTACGACGTCGAGGGTTCCAGTTGATCCGATCAACGGAACAGCCTGCTCGTGAAATTAATGTGCAAGTGGCTGAGTACTCCACAGACACGTTTACCCTTAACGTAGTTCTCGGGGATATTCAGCGTGACACAGAGTGTGACAAGGCTGGCCCTTTGAATTACAGGCACAACAGAAACAGGAAGAAAGAGTGAGAGAAAGTTGGGGTGAAGGAGTACAGCAGGGTTCGCCACCATCCCCTGCCGGAGCCTCGTGGAGCTTTAGGTGTTTTCGCTCAATAAACACTCACAAC
>NC_069006.1:5369986-5370737 GCF_001194135.2 Octopus bimaculoides
ATATATATATATATATATATATATATATATATATATATATATGGCCACAGCTCATGAGCTGAAACTGGATAAAATGAAAAAATAAAATATATATATACACACGCATTATACGCATATATATATGTATATATATATAGAGAGAGAGAGAGAGGAAGAGAGATTTATTGATTTTCACACTAAAGTGTGTAAGTGTGTTTGTGTATGTTTGTGTGTGTGTTCCTATAACGTTGTTCAAATTCTGGATTAATCATCGATTTCATTCCAGCTGTCAGAGTCGCCATCTCTCCTGAATATTGATATCAATCCACATTTGTGAAACTAATGTGGATCAATATATGCACGTACGCGTGTGTGTGTTTGTACATGTGTACGTGTATATATGTGCAAATGTGCGCGCGCGCGCACATCTATATATATGTACACACAAACATATTATATATATATATATGCACACACACACATATATATATATATATAATTATTTTTCTAATATTCGTTGAATGAAACTGAATTGATATCCTTACCTAATGATATGAAGAAACGGTGACATTTAAAGTAGGAATGAAATAATGGTTAATAGAGTTTCAATGAATTTGTATTGAGTTCTCTACTTCTGAATTTAATCAGTGTAAACTGTGAAACCCGTTAAATCTTTAAATATAATCATAAAAAATATTTTAAATATTCTTAGTACGTTTTCAACTTCTATTTTTCCTATATATGTGTGTGTGTATGTATGTATTATGTATGT
>NC_069006.1:5371227-5372707 GCF_001194135.2 Octopus bimaculoides
TATACGACAGGCTTCTTTCAGTTTCCGTCTACCAAATTCACTCACAAGGCTTTGGTCGGCCCAAGGCTATAGTAGAAGACAATTGATCAAGATGCCACGCAGTGGGACTGAACCCGGAACCATGTGGTTGGGAAGAAAGCTACTTACTACACAGCCACTCCTGCGCCTATACATATCTGGACGACTGGTAAACTCATTTGTGCTACTAAACAGTATTTTCTGTGCTTTAGTGCTTTGTTTACCCAACTTTCATTTCATATATAAAATACATAAAATCATAAAATTTGCTCCATAACCCCTGGAATCCAAGAATAGACATTTTAAACTTATAATTAAGAAATCTAATTGAAGATGTTTTCCAAGAACGCTTGACTTCCTTTAATAAGATTTCGAAACAGTTTTTGTTGTTCAATGTATTTAGCTGAGGGCGCAGTCTTCCGTACAGGATAGTCACTGCTAAATTGTGCAAAATTTGAACAGCTTTTCAAATCTAGTACAAAGCTAACGTAATGTAACGCTATGCATCAGAAGAAAAGAGACGATAAGGAAAGAGAAATAGCGAAGGTAAAGGTGAAAGCGAAGCAAAAATGAGCCACTTTGAATAAAAGTTTTATTTCAGAAAATCGAAATGGAAGGAAAACCGTAAACAAACTGATTCTCTGTTTTCACTTCCGTTTAATTATTCGGTTCCGTAATGATATTTTCAATAGTTTTCATTCGTTTTCAAAATGGCGGTCGATCGATCGTACCGTAGCTACAATACTTCAATATCAAGACAACATAATTGTTTCTAATTTTGGAACAAGGCCATCACATTTGAGGGGAGGGGGTCAAATCGATTACACCGTCTACGGTTAACGAGTCTGCCAGCTCGCTACTTTATAATGATCTCAAATTTTGACACAAAGTAAGGAATTTGAGAGGAGGGGCCCAACCGATTATATCGAGTCCAATACATAACTGCTTCCATATATCATAGAGCCCGCGGCAGTAAAAGGTAAATCGATGGGATTTGAACTCAAAACATAAAAAACCTGAATAAACATTGCAAAACGCCTCTCCTGACGCTGTAATGATTCTATTGGCTATATTGTAATGGTTTCAAATTTTGGCACAAGGACAGCAGTTTTAAGGGAGGTGTAAATCGATTACATCGATCCCAGTGTTCAAAGCCGACTTCGGCGGAATTTGAACTCAGAACACAAAGACAGACGAAATGCATTTAAGCATTTTGCCTAGCGCGATAACGATTCTCTCAGCTCGCTGCCTTGATAATAATAATAATGATAATAATAATAATGATAATAATAATAATAATAAATGGCATGGAAAACCTCTCAATGGCAAATACCCAAAGAGAGCGAATAATGCAGATATTGACAAAGCCCTTACCCACCAATGGTTAATGGCCTCTGGATTGAAATCAGAAACAGAGGGGTTTATCATAGCAGCCCAAGATCAATGCCTACCTACAAAGAAC
>NC_069006.1:5374461-5376188 GCF_001194135.2 Octopus bimaculoides
GATTTTACGGAGAGTTGCTTGGAGATGGTAATTCTAAACGGAATGCTAAATAAGACTAATAAATTAATAATCAAAGAAGAAGAAGAAGAAGAAGAAGAAGAAATGGAAGAAGAAGAAGAAGAAGAAGAAGAAGAAGAAGAAGAAGAAGAAGAAGAAGAAGAAGAAGAAGAAGAAGAAGAAAACGGAGAAGGAGAAGAAGATTGATTTGATTAATCAATTAATCAAGGCGTCATTCGGAAGTTAGACTGAAGAGGTTTTTAATTAAAAAGATGGCGAAGAGTCACGAATGACGGTGATGATCGTTAAGATATTGATGATGATGATGATAATGAAGATCCCTGTGATGATAGAGAGAATTATGGTAACGAGGAAGAGGATGGGGGAAGGGGAAGAACTGGAGAAGATGAGGAGGGGGAACAGGAAGAGGAGAAAGAAGACGGTGACGATGACAATGATGGTGATGGTGATGGTGATCGTAATGGCGACAACGACGACGAGGAGGAGGTGGAGGAGGAGGAGGATGGTGGTGATGATGGCGGTGATTACGATAATGAGAATAATTGTAATGATTAATTTCAACAGTATTGCAAATTTACAAGGTTTTGGGGGGTTAGAAGTGGGCTGCCAGAGAGAGAGAGATTCGTCGAATAAATCAATGCTGAGTACTTAACGGTTTATCGGCACCGGAAGACCGAAAGGGAAAGTTGACTTCGAGTTTTTAGCATAGGCGCGTGACGAATGTATTAGTGAATACCACGGGCCCCAGTACACGAATAGTATTTCAACGATCCCAAAAGCATAAAAGGCAAAGTTAACCTCAGTCGGATTTGAACTCATAACGTTGAGCTTTACTGATTTTGCCAGCTCGTCGCCTTTTAATGATTCTTTCTAATTTGGGTACAAAGCTAGCAATTTTGAGGGGAGGGGCTGGTCAATACTATCGAACCCAGTACTTGGCAGATGCTTTATTTTATCGATCCCAATCAGGTGAAAGATAAAGCTGACCTCTTCGGGATTTGTACGTAAAGAGCCGAAAGAAATGTCACTAAGTATTTTGTTCGACGCACTAATGCTTCCATCAGTAGCCGCCTTAATAATTCTTTCTGCTATAAGCACAAGGCCTGAAACGTTGTTGGCAGGAGCTAATCGATGACATCGATCCCAGTAATCCCAGATTTTCTCATCTAAATGAACGTGTATGTGTGAATGTATTTTCATGTGTTTGTCTGTGTGTGCGTGAGTGTGTGCGTGCATGCATGAATATAAACGTGGCATTCGCATACATATATATAACACACACACATATATAGGCGAAATTGTTTCAGGGTTCGAAAATGCACCTCAGTCTCAAAGCGTGTAGTGGTTTTTAAGTTTTGGCAAACCTTTATTCAAATACCAAACCGGTTTCGACAATTCTTTGCTTATCAATGGGAAATATATATAAACAGGAAACCGCACATACACACACACAGATATACAGATGCATACACACACACACACATACACACACAACCACAATTCTACCTATTCGTCAATCAACATGCAGAAGTAGGTATATATCAATGTGAGTATGTGTTCGTGTGTTTGTGTGTATAAATATATATATTTCCCCAGCATGGTCACAGTCCAGTGAATGAAAGCAGTAAATGCAGACTTATCTATTGATGTGAACATTATTTAAAGATCATTAATGATTCATAACTTCAGATTTCATGCCGTTGGTTGCA
>NC_069006.1:5378884-5381455 GCF_001194135.2 Octopus bimaculoides
TATATATATATATATGTAACTATATAGATAGATAAATAGAGAGATAGATACACACACACACACATACACACACAACCACAATTCTACCTATTCGTCAATCAACATGCAGAAGTAGGTATATATCAATGTGAGTATGTGTTCGTGTGTTTGTGTGTATAAATATATATATTTCCCCAGCATGGTCACAGTCCAGTGAATGAAAGCAGTAAATGCAGACTTATCTATTGATGTGAACATTATTTAAAGATCATTAATGATTCATAACTTCAGATTTCATGCCGTTGGTTGCAATCGTGAGATTAATAATAATTGATTCATTTCATATGAATAAAGTTTAATTAACAATTTATTTGCACATTCATTATCATCACTCCTAGGTCGGTTCAGACGCAAACCGTGCTAGTCGCTGTAGTGTACCTCATCGGAGAATAACTGCTACCTTTTACGACGGCAGTGCGTTCAACATACTCGATTCATTGTCATACGGGATTCTTCGACACCGGTGTTTCGATACGTTGTGTCTCTTCAGCCAGAAGTACCCGGTCCTTTGAGTATAAACAAAGCCGATGACGTTGTTTATACTTTTAGCAAACAAATGTTTGGTAATCGACGCTTATATCGGATCTTTCTGATTTGGCGGACACCATTTTTTATTTAGTGAGTTTTCTACCGAAACACTTTAAAACTTCGTATACTTGTATATTTTGTCTTATAGAACAGAGAAAACATTTTTATATTCGAAGTTATTTCATGTTAAAAGTTGTCGTATTTCGGTAATTTCAACCAATCACTGACGTCTATTGAGGTGAAAACAATTACTGTTGTGGCGGTGTAATGGGATCTTTTCCCTTGAATAAAATTAGTGCCGTTCTTTGTCAACAACAACTATCGGCGGTACTGTTATTTTGTGGCGGTGTATTGAACAGATTTTCACCAAATTTGGCAAAAATACTCATAATCCTAACCCTAAAACCCTAACCCTAACCCTAACCCTAACCCTAACTCTAAAACCCGAACCCTAACCCTAAAACCCTAAAGCTAAAACCAGTACAAACGCACGAACGATGTCATAAATAACAGTACCACCGATAGTTGTTGTTGACAAACAACGGCACTAATTTTATTCAAGGGAAAAGATCCCATTACACCGCCAAACAAATGGTGTCCGCCAAATCAGAAAGATCCCTTATATCTCCTAACCGACGAAAGAAAAATCGCTGCCCACGGTGCAAATAACGATATTTTAAAGTTTATATAGAGTTCAGTACTTGTGATGAGAAAGATTGAGTCATCGTCCGGATCCAGTCCAGCGGCATTAGATGACTCCAAGAATATGCAAATCTCGTTTCTTTTCAAACTTGAGCTGATTTCCATGTTTTCTCAATAATGCCTGTTTCCAGTGTCTCAGTTTTGTGCGCGAGTTGACAATCTGATGTATCTCTAAACCCCCACCTAAGGATTTTCAGTACTGTTAGCCATTCTGCTTGCTGTGTGTCTAAGGTCTACACAGCCACGCTGCAAGGTTGTCCAACTGCTTCTAAGTATGCGAGTGAATAAACATTTGCAAACAGGCTGCTTCTAATCAATCTTTCTCTCCCTCTCTCTCTCTCTCCCGCTCTCTTCTCTCATCCTCTCCCTTCCTCTCTCTCCGTCTCTCTCTTTCTGCCTCTCTTCCCCTCTAACTTTCCCTTTCTCACTCTCACTTTCCCCTCTCTCTCACTCTCTCTACTTCTCTTATCCTCTCTCCCTTCCTCCCTCTCTCTCATTCACCCTCTCCCACCTTCTCCCTCCCTCTCTCCCTTCCTCCCTTCCTCCCTCTCTCCCTTCCTCCCTTCCTCCCTCTCTCTCATTCACCCTCTCCCACCTCCCTCCCTCTCTCCCCCTCATTTACCTTCTCTCTTTCTCCTCTTTTTCTCTCCCTCTCTCTTCTTCCGCCTTTCCCCTCTCTCTCTCTCTTCCTCTCTATCTCCCTCTTTCTCTATCTCCCTCCTTCTCTCTCTCCTTATCCTTCTTCTCCCTCTTTCTTCCTCTCTCAACTTCTCTCCCCTTTCTCCCCCTCATTTTCTTTCTCTCACCTCCTCTCTCTCCTTCTCTCACTCTCCCTCCCTCTGTGTTAAACTAAGAATTGTGTACCTGAAACTGTGGAATTTCTCAAGAAGCGTGGGAAGGATAGATTTAATAAACTAACGGTATTCTTATAGCAGAGTCGTTAAGAACTTATATTGTTTATGAAACTTGTAGTGTTGTACTTAGCGACTTTGCAGAAAAATCGCTGTGAAAACATAAGAGTTAATACAACTAGTAATGTTACATTAGAGAAAAACTGTTGTGAAAATACAGAGTTAATAAAATTCGAAAACTGAATTAAGCCAAGTCAAACGTAATAAAATGAGTTAAATAATCGTATGACGGAATGGAAAGTAAATTCTAATGCATCCGGTGGTTTTGTTTTTTTGTTTTCTTTTTCTCCATTTTCTGATAGAAATGTTTATTTGAAGGTGGGAAGTTCTACTCGAAACGTTATCATTTTATTTTGCAAACCATTGATTTCTTTTTTTTTTTTTTTTTTTT
>NC_069006.1:5382250-5385158 GCF_001194135.2 Octopus bimaculoides
CATACGTACATATGTAGGCATATACGAGGTGCGTTAAAAATATATCCGACTTTATTTGTTCCTGCTTCGTGATAATCAAGCTCAAACTACCCAGAAGATTCGGCGATGCTGCCATGGGGAAAAACTCGTATCAGGGGGTGATACAACCGCTTCAAACATAACTGTACTTAAGGGAAGAGCGAGGCACGCTTCGGCAAGACCATCCACAAGTCGAAACGAGGAACCTGTTGAAAAGGTTCGGCGAATAATCCAGGAAATTGCTCACACTCCAGGAAATTGCTTACAATCCAGGAAATTGCTCACACTCCAGGAAATTGCTTACAATCCAGGAAATTGCTCACAAAATTGGAATAAGCACAGGATTAGTGCATTCCATTTAAATGGAGGATTGGATTTGTGCATGTGGAGTGTCGACGAAATTCGTCCTCAAGGTGCTGGCGGAGCAGCAGAAGCAACTCCTCGTGGAAATCGCTCAGGACATGCTGGACTGTGCAAACCACAACCCAGACACCATGACGACCATTATCACTGATAATGAGAATTATATTTATGGTCTCTGCTCGGTGCATTCGGGCATCTTCCGTGAAAACGAAAATCCAATGAACAAGTACTACATGTCTGTTCTCCAGTCGTAACAGCGGAGAACTGGCGCGGCCTGCCGGCGCGCAAATTTCCTGTGTGTGCAGGAAGGACAGTGTCGTTTCCCACCGGTCGGTAGGGCGCGAGACGTTTGTGTGGTCACCCGACCCGCTATAAATAACAGCCAAATTTCCTTCCCATTTCATTCTACTGTCTTAAATGTCTTAAATCAGGAAAATGTATACCAATATATGCAAAAACACGAGATAAAGGGGTAGAAATATATATGTATGTATCTATCTATATATATATGTGTGTGTGTGTGTGTGTAGAAATATATATATAGATAGATAGATAGATAGATAGATAGATAGATAGATAGATAGATAGATAGATAGATAGATAGGTAGATATGGGAAAGAGGATTTGAAAATGCAGAGGTCTTTTAAAGATGTTTATTGATTTAACCGGTTTCACTTTTTAAAAAAAAAGATTTTCAAACGTAAAATGTAAGGTTTTGTGTAGCGAAAAAAAAATGGTTATCCTAGATGTATTAAAATACAGTGATACAGTCTTTGACAATGATAAGAAAGTGTTAAAAAATAGAATTTTTGACAATGATAAGAAAATGTTAAGAGGGGCTTTTTCTTTAAACAGCTTACATGAAAGTGTTCAAAATAAGTAGTAAAATAAATTTTACTTATATATATATATACATACACATGCAGGTGTGTATGATTGCGTATAGAAGAATATATTATTTTTTAAATTCCAGCTTCGTCTGATTTTGGTGATGATAATTGAAATGTAAAAATCCCCGGGAAATGTTGTTTACAACATTTCTAAAAAATAGCCAAACAATTACTACTGAAAGCTAAATCAAACATCAGTCAATTTAAGTAATTTAGTAAAGCCACACGCTGATTGGTCAGAAACAGTTTGCATTCTGGAGCCTACACAAATGTATTTAAGGCACACGTTTTAGTCATCTCGCCACAGTTGTAAATTGTAAAATATAACTGTCACCACTACTACATTAACCTGAAGATGGCATAGTGTAATGCATGAAAGTACTAGTTCAATCAGAATGGACATTTAATATTCTATCATTTCATTACATTATATTATATTATATTATATTATATTATATTATATTTTTATAAGATTGTAAATAAAACGCGAAAATCAAAGTTGGAATTTCTTTGAGTAATATATATAATACAAAATCGGACAAGAACGCAAAACATCCAGACAGTTAGGTGATACAAGAAAGGGACAAAACATACAGATAGACGATACAAAGAGAACACGGATATGTCATTCGGAGTTTTCTCTCTTCAGTCGAGATCTAGATTATCTTTGCAATTTCGGCTGGTTATTCTCGATATTGCTCCAATCTGGCCAGCCCCAAGGAAAAACTAAACTAAGAGCATTAGATTCATATATGTGTGTGTGTGCACTTACACACACACACACATACGTATGTATTATTTAAGTGTGTGTGTCTGTGGGCGTGTGTGTGTCTGTGGGTGTGTGTGTGTGTGTGTGCGTAGGTATTAATATGTATGCAGATAAAAGAAACATATATTGAGAGCTGCTACCCTGTGTAGCTCTTAGAAAAACTACTCTGACTCGATATGCTATAAATGGCAACTGAATTTCACTCACAACTAATTATAACATCACGGTAGTGCTCCAGCATGACCGCAGCCACTTGGCTGAAACCCATAAATAAATAAATTAAGGAAGAACTTCTTGGTCAATGGCGATCAATAAATGTACAAAAAGACATCAATATTTGCCTTTCATCCTTTCGGGGTCGATAAGTTAAATACCAGTGGCGCACTGGGGTTGATCTAATGGACTGGCACCCTCCCCCCCCAAAAAAAATTTCGGGCCTTGTGCCTAGAGCAGAAAAGAATATTCTTACACACAAACATTTAAACGTGTCTGTGTGTGCGTGTGTGTGTGCATATATTCATGTATATGTGTGTATGTATGTATACATATATATATACATACATATATGTGTGTGTGTTTGTGTGGGGGTATATGTGTGTGTACATATATATTTATATATGTTTATGTGTGTACATATATATACATAGGTATATAATTATATCTGTTTATGTGTGTACATATATATACATAGATATATATTTATATATGTTTATAAGCATACACGCACATACAAACACCACATCCAGACACACACACACACACACACATCCAGACACACACACACACATCCAGACACACACACACACACACATCCAGACACACACACACATCTAGACACACACACACACACACACATCCAGACACACAC
>NC_069006.1:5385823-5387678 GCF_001194135.2 Octopus bimaculoides
GTGTGCGTGTGTGTGTGTGTGTGCGTGTGCGTGTGTGTGTGTGTGTGTATTTATACAGGGATTGGACAAAATATTTGAAACACCTTAAAATTTCAAACAAATTTTATTATGTTTTCATTGTCGTTGGTTTGTCTATCTGTCTGTCTGTGTGCAAAATAACTCAAAAAGTTGTGAATGGTATTTGATGAAACTTTCAGGAAAAGTTGGTTATAACACAAGGAACATATGATGACATTTTGGTAGTGCTCCTGGAATTTTCATGGATTCTTGAAGGATTCTTATTATATTCACTTCTTATTACATTCACTGACCATTCTGGTACACTTTCCCTCATCCTATTTTTGTATTCCTTTTATTATTTTCTTCTTCCATTTTATTCTATTTCTCCCCACAAGTCATTTAGCTCTTATTTTTCACTTGCTTCAGTCATTGGACTGCGGCCATACTGGAACTACGAAGAAACCGACGCCAGTACTTATTTTATAATCTGGTACGTATTCTATCCGTCCCTTTTGCCGAACTGCTAAGAAACAAAGACGTAAAGAAACCAACACCGGCTGTTATTATTAAGTGGAGGGTGAAACATACCACAGATACACACACGCATACACATACATACATTCCGCAGTTTTCGTCTATCAAACCCAGTCACAAAGCGTTGATTTATTAAAACTGCCGAGAGAACTCGAGACCACATCGTTGGGAATCAAGCTTAACCACACAGCCACATCTGCGCCAAAATAAATACTTAATTTACAACATTTAGTTTTCGTTTATCCACTAGTATCCTATTAATTTAGTATAACATATAGCTAGTATACTACATCGTTAATATATTATAGAATCTTCAATGACTACACTAGTATTTGAGTTATACATCTGTTATGCATCAATCAAGTGTCCTATATGATTAATATAATTTGTCTGTAGCTGCTAGCTATATATATTTCTGTTATTCTTCTTAAAACATCTATTAAAACCCACAGCCAATGCTATTACATTGTCAGGCATTTTGACAAAGTTATTGATGTTTGTCCAAAGTAGGTACATTTTGACAACAGATTTAAATATTCATGATGGGGCGACAGAAAATATATACTACAACGGCTGCTTTCAAATTTCTTTTTCATGCCTGTTTGTAATATAGGTTTATTTTGTTTTTTGTTCGATTAGCAATGACTTCTTGCGACCTTATGTTTCGTAATGAAACATCTAACATAGGTTTGTTTGCGCAATTCATTATTTTACCATCGATAATGATGTATAACCTGTTTCGTCAATCCCTTCGTAAATGATGTATTAAGCTTCCTGTTATTACAATTAGTTTTATTTTTCCTTGTCAGGTCACATTATTATTTTGAATCAAGCATCAATGATTTTCTGACACTAAATTTGTTATTGTTAAAGGCAGCTTATATTTTACATCCCTTTACATTCTGAGTTCAGTTCTAACCCTTATTCTTTCATTCTTGGCTGATCCATAATATACAGTCAGTTGTATATTGAGTTGGATTAAATCGATTAAATCCTTGAGTTTGTGGATAGTATACAAACCAGGTTATTGGTAGACAAACTTTATTACCCACAACTCCAGCTCTTCCAAGCACTACCTTATGCACGCACACACACACACACACACATACACACACACATACTGCTAGAAATAACAGTTAAACCACTTATATCTGCGTGCAAGCACATTTAGATATACTGACAAGGTAGATAACTACCCCATAGGTGAAGCAAAAGTGGAATACTGGACTGCATAATTCCATTCTAATGGAAATTGTCAACAGTGTGCCTCTGTCGCTTCCATAGAACAGCTAATTACCGCCGTCAGTATATATATATATAT
>NC_069006.1:5388926-5389747 GCF_001194135.2 Octopus bimaculoides
TATACTTCTATCTGTTTCACACATTTTGACTTCGACCACGCTGGAGCACCACCTTTAGTAGAATAAACCGACCCCAGGACTTATTCTTTGTAAACCTAGTACTTATTCTATCGGTCTATTTTACCGAACCGCTAAGTTACAGGGACGTAAACACATCAACATCGGTTGTCAAGCAATGTGTGGTGGGGACACACACAGACACACAAGTACATATATATATACGGGCTACTTTCAGTATCCGTCCACCAAGATCCACTGACAAGGCTTTGTTCGGCCCCGAGGCACTTACCCAAGGTGCCACGTAGTGGAATTGAACCCGGAAACATGTGGTTGGTAAACAAACTACTTACTACACAGCCACTCCTGATATATGTATATATATATATATATCGCAGGATTTTGAAATCCGGGTAGATATATATAAGCCATTCAGTGTTAAACGAATTTGGTAGTTATGTCAGTGTGTCTGTCTGACTATTTATAGCACACACACAAACATAACATACACACACACACATGCACACACACGTTCATACACACATGCGTATATATACATATATATATATATATATATATATATATATACCGGAGTAAGCACATAAAATGTGCAACAAGGTGGAAAAGAGAGTACTCAAATACCAGAGGTAGAGTAATATGCCTTATTTAAAAGCAATAGAAATATAACAAAAGACATACTCTGAGTTTCACGTTCCCGTTCATCGGACAGTTTTGTTAGAAACATATTTTCTAACAAAACTGTCCGATGAACGGGAACGTGAAACTCAGAGTAACAGTCTTTTGTTATATTTCTGCTGCTTTTA
>NC_069006.1:5401925-5403628 GCF_001194135.2 Octopus bimaculoides
GCGAGAGGTTTCACCAGGATATTCTGAACATGGAAACCCGATACCAAGGAAAGTGGAGCTCTTCTATGTTGGCTAAATATTGTCGAAAATAATATGCCCCTATCTTTTAAAGATAAGCTTCTTTGAAATATCAGGCTGGTTTTTGAATTCATGAAATACAATTGTTTAACAATTCACATTTGCTATCACAGAAAAACTATGAATTATAGAAAAAAATCTGAAAATACACTGAATTCTGCAGATAAAATATTAAGTTCACCTACTTTTGTTTGTGGGACAGAATTTTTCATTAATTCTGTTGACCAATTGTAGTTTTGTCAGACTTATTTCTGCATTAGTATAGTACTAAGGCCCCGAGCTGGCAGAATCGTTAGCACGCCGGACGAAATGCTTAGTGGTATTTCATTTGTCTTTACGTTCTGAGTTCAAATTCCGCCGAGGTCGACTTTGCCTTTCATGCTTTCAGGGTCGATAAACTAAGTACCAGTTGTGTACTAGGGTCGTCGATCTAATCGACTGCCCCCCCCTCCCCAAAAACCTCAGGCCTTGTGCCTAGAGTAGAAAAGACTATAGTACATTTACTGTATAATTTAATTACTCTGTCACATAAAAACCATGCCTGATAGAAAAATTCTAAAAACAGATTCGAAATCTGCGTTAAAAGTACTGTAAAGTTCGCTTCCTTTACTTCATGAGACAGCAAAAACGTTGGATTTTGTTGATCAGTGTAATTATTCTCGCAGTCCCAAACAACATGTGTGTGTATGTATGTATAGAGTGTTTGAAGTGATGTACAGATGTTGTATATTGAGAAAAAGGAGGCAGAATTTTGGATATTTTTTTATTTAGTGCTTTCATCTTTTCGGGGGGTTTAGCTCAATCGCTCAGAGCATCGTGACGCGTAATCACGGAGATGTGAGTTCGAGTCCACAGCTAACCACCTACACTTTTTTCTGCAAAATAGGGGTAGTTTATCCTGTTCAGGCTATATTATTAGCATTATCCTGCGATTGAGAATTTAAAATCACTTCTTTAACTTTTCAAAATAAATTTTCTAGAAAGTTCCTTGGCTTTTATACAAATGGAGATGTGTGTGTGTGTGCACGGCAGGTTTCTACATAGATTCCATGTATGAAATTCACACACAAGTTATTATTGGTCGGCTGGGGGTTATAGTAGAAGACATCTGCCCAATGTGCCGCACCACTAGGCTACCGACAATCTTACTAGTTCTATCACATAGCTCTCTAGATAAAAAAAAAAGAAAAAATGTTAATTAATGAGGAGGTAATCAAGAGATTCGATGCAAAGTTTTGGAAATAGTAAACAACATAACACACACACATATATACAGACTTACAAATATACACACACTGGTTACACACGCATATATACATACACGAATACATACACACAGGCACACACACATACAGATAGTTTGTGTATTTGTTTCTATGGAAACATATTTTGTTAGTATCCAGTGAAGAAATAACAACAAAACAAATAAGAAAGAAAAAAGAAAAGTATTATGTTTTAATCAACATAATTATTACTGTAACTTTACTCCATGTTTTTCGTAAATGAATAAATAGTCATAATGGTATATGACGGCAACGAGAGGTGGTGGTGGTGGTGGTGGTAGAGGTGGTAGTGGTGGTAACGGCGGTGAGGAGGAGGAGGAAGAGGGGAATGATGGTATTAAT
>NC_069006.1:5403924-5406078 GCF_001194135.2 Octopus bimaculoides
ACCCTAATAATAATAATAACAATCCTTTCTGCTATAGGCACAAGGCTCAAAATTTGACGGGAGCGGAAGAGTCGATTACATTGATTCCAAAAGGATGTAAGTCAAAGTCGACCTTGATGGAATTTGAACTCAGAACCTAAAGACGGACGAAATGCTGCTAAGCATTTTGTCCGGCGCGGTAAGGATTCAGCCAGTTCACTGTGTTAGACCAGAGAGAGCAGATGAAGAAAATCTGGCAGGGCAAGAAAATGCACAATCAGTTCTTGAAGAATAAAGATGAGATTGATTGGAATAGAACCTGGCAATGGCTGCAGAAAGGAGACTTAAAAGGGCCCACTGAGGCATTAGTGTACAGCTAGAACAAGCTCCCAGAATAAACTACTCCAAATATCACATTGATAAAAGCACTGACACACCTAGTGTAGGATGGGCTCTGAAAAGGGAGAAAGTATAAGCCATATTGTTAGTGAGTACTGTAAGCTCGCACAACGTGAATACAAAAGGAGACACGACAATGTGGCCAGATATGCCCACTGGCTGTTGTGCGGTAAAGCAAAGAGGGAGGCCGTGAACTTTTACAAATGGCATTAACAATGAATATTGCCACAATTGGCCTAGACACCTACCTGAAAAACTCTGAGGACTGGATGTTAAAACTTGTCTCAAAACATAAAAACAAGAAAGCATCATACTCAATAGTAAAACAGGCAAAGGAATATCTAAGTGAATTCCAAATACAACAAATTCCAGAATAAGACGTACTGGAAACAGAGAAAAAGTTAAGCGTATGAAAACCCGTGCTAAAACTGCTGCCTTAGATATTCTTTCTGATAAATGGCAAGAAAACCTCTCAATGACTAATACCCAAAGAGAACTAATAGTGCCGGTGTTGACAAAGCCCTTACCCATCAGTGGCTAGTGTTTTCTGGCTTAAAATCTGAAACAGAAGGGTTTATCATAGCAGCCAAAGATCAATGCATACCTACAAGAAACTGCAAAAGTCAAACATAGAATAATAATAATAATAATAATAATAATAATAATAATAATAATAATAATAATCCTTTCTACTGTAGGCACAAGGCCTGAAATTTGGGGGAAGGGATTAAGTTGATTATATCGCCCCCAATGCGTAACTGGTCCTGAATGGATGAAAGGCAAGTCGACCACGGCGGAATTTGAACTCAGAACGTAGCGGCGGACGAAATACCGCTAAGCATTTTGCTTGGTGAGCTAACGATTCTGCCAGCTCGCCACCTGAATAATAATAATAATAATAATAATAAAAATAATAATAATAATGATGATGATAATCATGAGGAGGAGGAGAGGAAGGAGGAGGAAGAGAGGAAGAAGAAGAAGAAAGAGAAGAAGAAGGAGGAGGAGAAGAAGAAGAAGAAGAAGAAAGTGAAGAAGAAGAAGTGAAAGAAGAAAGAGAAGAAGAAGAAGAAAGAGAAGAAGGAGGAGGAGAAGAAGAAGAAGAAAGAGAAGGAGGAGGAGAAGAAGAAGAAAGAGAAGAAGAAGGAGGAGGAGAAGAAGAAAGAGAAGAAGAAGAAGAAGAAGAGCTGGGACATATCTCATAGGAATAGAGTCATGCAAATTTCATTATTAAAAGCGATGGTGGGATGCAATGTTTGATTTGTGTCAAACCAACATTCGTACGCCATGTCAATTATATTGATAAGTTGTGATTAAATTTAGACATGGCGTTATGTTTCTGTAAAAGAGATTTGAATGCTTTTTTGTTTTATGGAGAAACAATTATGTTTATCGAATTAATTAAATCAAAAGCAGAAAATAGAACGAAAACACCCACACAAAGTAACAAACAACCCGCGCATACGTACGTACATACATACATACATATATATATACACATACACCTAGGCACGCGCACGCACACATATACATAGGCATACACATACACACAGGCACGCGTATGCACACCCATATAGAGGCACCCATACAACCGAACATATACATATATACACACAGAAGCAGAAGCGTTAGGCGCCCGATCACTATCCCCGCTGGTATTCGTTCAGAGTGTAAGGCAAATCCTGCTGTAGTCCATGTTTGTGTGTATACAAACATACATACACATCACGTACACAGATACATACATACATACATACATACATACATACATACATA
>NC_069006.1:5406178-5411799 GCF_001194135.2 Octopus bimaculoides
ATCCTTTCTACTATAGGCACAAGGCCTGAAATTTGGGGGAGGGGAATAATCGATTACATCAACCCCAGTGCTTTACTGGTACTTAATTTATCAAACCCAAAAGGATGAAAGGCAAAGTTGACCTCAGCGGAATTTGAACTCACGACGTTGCGACAGTTGAAGTGCTGCTAACAATTCTGCCAGCTCACTGCCTTAATAATAATGATGATGAAGATGATGATTTCAAATTTTAGCACAAGGCCAGCAATTTCCAAAGAGTTCATTACATTGAATCCATTATGCAACTGGTACTTATTCTATCGACCCTGAAAGAGTGAATGGCAAAGTGAACCTTGGCAGCATTTGAATTCAGAATGTAAAGATAGATGAAATGCTACTGTGCATTTTGTCAGGTGAGTTAATGATTCTAGCAGCTCGCCACCTTAGCAACAACAACAACAATAATAATAATAACAACAACAATAAGAGTAATAAGAACAACAACAAAATTATAATAATAATTGTTAGCACTGACACAAGGCCTTGGTAGAATTTGAACCCAGACACTCTACTGACTCATATGATTACAACAGTCTGACTTTTGTTAATTAGGTTTTTAATTAATTTCACAAATTTATGGTTTTGTTAATTCCTTTATACATTTAAAATAATAAAGTTTTCTGGTAGTTTCATTTCTTGTCATTTTGTCCAAAATCAGATCTGATTGAGGAAATCTATGATCAAAGGCTTTCCAGCCATGACCATCCCACCTTATATATTTCTCAAATATCAAATATTGTTTCTTTTTAATTATTTTTAAAGTGAATCACAGAGTGTTAATTTCAAGGAAATTTGACTGCTATTTCTAGCATGTCTTAGCAACCATGCACAAGCACTCTATATTTCAGAGCAGTGGTGGTGGTGGTCATGCTGGTGTTGGTGGTGGTGGTGGGGTTAATTCAACGTCTCTCAAGTTTAAGCCAGATTCCATTCTTTGCAGAGAGAAGAGGCTGCTTGTTAAGGATAATCGGGTTCTAAAAATAACAAAGAAAGAAAGAAACAGGGTAAAAGACAGTAGTAGTAGTAGTAGTAGTCGTAGTAGTAGTAGTGGTAGCAGCAGCAGTAGCAGTAGTGGTGGTGGTAGTAGTAGTGGTAGTAGTAGAAGTAGTAGTAGTAGTTGCAGTAGTAATAGTAGTAGTAGTAGTAGTAGTGTGGTAGTAGTAGTAGTAGTAGTAGAAGAAGTAGCAGTAGTAATAGTAGTGGTGGTGGTGGTGGTAGTAGTAGTAGTAATAGTGATGGTGGTGGTGGTAGTAGTGGTGGTGGTATTAATAGCAGTTGTAGTAGTAATGGTGGGGGAGATTACGGGGGTGGTGTTGGTAGTAGTAGTTGTAGTAGTGGTGGTGGTAACAGTAATAGAATTACTGGTGGGAGTGGTAGCAACAGCAGTAGTAGCAACGGTAGCAGATTATTCAATTAATTTAATCAATTAATTAATTAATTAATTAATTAATTACCTCAGTTTTCTCACATGGCACAAATCTATATGTGGCGAGAATCTTGATCATTGCAAATTTGACTTCCATCTGAGCCAACCTCAGGCCAATGCAAATCCTGGGTCCGGCGCCAAAGGGCAAGTATGCAAACTTGGTATGTGTCTTCTGGGCTTCATCTGAAAATCTGTAAAAAGAAATTCAACAGAGTGAGAAAAAAAAAATCATACATATATATCATCACCATCACCATAGGCGCAGGAGTGGCTGTGCGGTAAGTAGCTTGCTTACCAAGCACACGGTTCCAGGTTCAGTCCCACTGCGTGGCACCTTGGGCAAGTGTCTTCTACTGTAGCCTCGGGCCGACCAAAGCCTTGTGAGTGGATTTGGTAGACGGAAACTGAAAGAAGCCCTTCGTGTATATGTATATGTGTGTGTGTGTGTGTGTTTGTATGTCTGTGTTTGTCCCCCCATCATCGTTTGACAACCGATGCTGGTGTGTTCATGTCCCCGTACATTAGCGGTTCAGCAAAAAGTGACCGATAGAATAAGTACTAGGCTTGCAAAGAATAAGTCCTGGGGTCGATTTTCTCGACTAAAGGCGGTGCTCCAGCATGGCTGCAGTCAAATGACTGAAACAAGTAAAAGAGTAAAAGAGAGAGAGTATCATTGTCATTGTTACCATATTGTGTTCAAATTTTGAGCCAAGAACAGCAATTTTGGGGCAGGAGATAAGTTGATAGCACTGACCCCAGTGCGTAACTGGTACTTATCTTATTGATCCCCCAAAAGGATGAGAAGCAAAGTTAACCTTGGTGGAATTTGAACATGGAATGTAATGCCACTTAGCATTTTGTCTGGTGTGCTAAAGATGCAGCAAGATTGCTGCCTTAATAATAATAATAATAATAATCCTTTCTACTGAAGGCACAAGGCCTTGAAATGTTGGGGGAGGGGACTGGTCGATTTCATCAACCCAATGTTTCACCAGTTCTTGATTTATCGACCCTGAAAGGATGAAAGGCAAAGTTGTCCTTAGCAGAATTTGAACTCAGAACGTAGCGATTGATGGGCGAAATACTGCTAAGCATTTCGCCTGGCATGCTAATGATTCTCTCAGTTCACTGCCTTAATAATAATAATAATAATAATAATAATAATAATAATAAGAGCACTCGGAGAACGCAAACTTCTGCCATGGCAACACCAATGTCTTCTGAACAATTAGCCAGAGATGGTTTTTAAAATGAGAATGTCTAAAAGAAACTCGACTGCTCTCACAAATGAGAATACTAAGAATGAATGCAGCTGCTCTCAAAAATTAAGTAAAAGAACAGGAAAAATAACCCAGAATCCTTGTCCGGTATCGGATCAATCCCAAAATCTAATCAGTTTGTGCCAGCCATGAGGCTGAAAGTTCCATGCAAATCCATCCAGCAGTTCTTGAGATATCTTGTCCACAGACAAACAAACAAACAAACAAACAAACTGAAACCAATACCTCCACCATCGCTAAGGCGGAGGTAATAATAGTTTCAAATTTTGCCACAAGGGCAGCAATTTTGGGGGGAGGGGATGAGACGATTAAGAGGGGATTAAGTTGATCCAAAGATTCTCAGTACAGGAAACGCTATGTAGAGCTTAAAAGATCCGAACATAGACTGGTGTTTTTACGAGGGATCAATTCTGTGGAGTAAAGAGTGGTTATAAGAGGGATAAAGTTGAGTAGATATGAAAGCAAATATGTGGATAAACAAATTAGATATGTTAAATAGAACAGCTTGTGTATGAAATACAAAATATGTATACATGCAAAATGAGAGAAAGCAAAAGGTGAAGACTTTTAGGGGATGAATATTTAAGTATAAATATATAGATATTTATATTAAGGGATCCAACTTACACAGAGTGCAAACGATGGAGAAAATTAAAAGAGACGAAGAAAGGTGTTATAAGTCCAACAGCTGTTTCTGGGGGCTTGGAAATCCATCATAATGTTGGTAGATGCAGTTCATCACAATATACAGCTGTAATGGAAGCAATCAACATTCCACCTTTGAACTTCTCTGAATTATGACTCTGAAATGTAACATCTTTTCTACCCTGATGACAGAGGCTCATCTTGTCCAAAGTTGATTGCTTCCATTATGGCCACATATTGTGATAAACTACATTTACCAACATTAAGATGGATCTCCAAGCCCCCGGAAGCAGCTGTTGGACTTACAACACCTTTCTTCGTCCCTTTTAATTTTCTCTGTCGCTTAGACTCTGTGTAAGTTGGACCTATTAATATAAATATCTATATATTAATGCTTAAATATTCATCATCTGAAAACCCTCCACCTTTTGCATGAATACCTATATTCATATTTTGTATTTCACACCAAAGCTGTTATATTTAATATATTCAATTTGTTTACCTGCATAATTCCCAACATACATACCTATATTTATACATATGAACAGACATGATATATATTTCTACATACATACCTATATTTATACATATGAACATACATACATACACACACACATAATATGATGATGGTAGTCTCATGTAGTCCAAGAAAGGTGGTTCTGCAATTTCTTGTTGAACAAACCTTTGCATAAACGATTTGTTTATACTGATCAAATGTATGTGTTGTACCTAATGGTCATTCCCTCCATCAAATTGATGTTGCTTCAACAAGTGCATGGTGTACCACACATCAGGTGTCAGAGTGATTGCAGAGCAACACAGGATGAAGAGTTCAGCTCAAGACCACAACACACCAACCAGTCAGTGAATTGAAACCGCAATCTCATGATCATGAAGGCAACACACTAACCACTAGACCATGCACCCTCACATACAAATATATACATACACAACTTACCTGTCAGGATCGAATTTTTCAGGATCAGGCCAATATTTCGGACTATGGTGCAGAGCATAGATTGGAATGTTAATGCTGATATTTGCAGGAATTATCCAATCTTTGATGGTGATTTGCTTCTTACTTTTTCTCAGAACACTGCAAAATACAAAAAAGTTTTCCATCTTACTTGTTTCAGTAATTAGACTGTGGTAATGATGGGACACTGCCTTGAAGCTGAGGTGCCAACATCAATCAAATTTTAGTTGATTCAATCAAATCAATTCCAGTATTTTTTGTCACTTTAAGCCTAGTACTTATTTTATCTGTCTGCTTTTGATGAACTGTGAAGTTACTGGGACATCAACACACTGACACTGATAGATAGATGGATGGATGGATGGATGGATGGATGGGTGGGTGGGTATATATTTATGCATGTGTCACTATTTGTGTTTGTCCCCCACTACTGCTTGACAACCAGTGTTGCTTTGTTTACTTTCTCTTAACTTAGCAGATCAGGGAAAGAGACCAATAGAATAAGTACCAGGCTTTAAAAAAAAAATAAGTACTGGGGTTGATTCACTCAACTGAAACCCTTCAAGGCAGTGCTCCAGCATGGCTGTAGTCCAATGGCTGAAACAAGTAAAAGATAAGAGGTATGTATATTCTATTTATTCTTTGCATCCCCTTCCTTGATTTATTGGATTTAAAATTCAAACTTTTACTCCAACTGTTTGATCTACAAAAGATTATCTCCCTTGCAATCTCTGATCACCAGGGTGTATCATGTATCTGTAATAATCTTTACCATAAAGCAAGTACAACATTGACCTTCTGAAGCCTTTAGTTCCAAAGCCTATCCAGGTTACTGAATTACTGATTTCTATGAACTAGGGATGGCCACCTTGGTCAACACATTCTAAATTAAACAAATATCAAATTTATTTATCACTGGATGGGGGATGTCAGTGTGCATATATGAGAGAGTACAAGTGATTTGAGAGGAAAACTGAAAATACAAGGCATCAGATGTATTATGCAAGGGAGAAGACTGTGTTGATATGGTCATCTTGGTGTCAAACCTGTTTTCCAGATTAACTTACTGAATGATCTTCATGATAATAATAAATTGTCATATATTCCATCTTCTGTCTTTCATTTGCCATATACATAAAGGTCACTGTAAAAGTGACCATGCTTTACCAGTAAAAGCTACCAGGTGTAAATCATTCGTTTTATTTTATCCATTATATATGTATGTATATATATATATATATATATATATATATAT
>NC_069006.1:5414532-5419647 GCF_001194135.2 Octopus bimaculoides
AACCTGCTTCTCCAACATACTGAGAATTCAGAAATAGCAGCCAAAGAACTACTGATTCCAAAACTACAAACCATTACTCTAAATTGATAGCGATATTTTTGATACACACAGAACAAAAAACAAAAAAAATATCGCTATGAATTTAGAGTAATAATTTGTAGTTTTGGAATCAGTAGTTCTTTGGCTGCTATTTCTGAATTCTCAGTATGTTGGAGAAGCAGGTTACTGTCAATCCCTATATATTTATGATTATATATATATATATATATGTGTGTGTGTGTGTGTGTGTGTGTGTGTGTGTGTGTGGAGAGAGAGAGAGAGAAAAAGAGAGAGAGAGAGCTAAATAGACAGACAGACAGTATAAACATAAGTATAATGTAGACATGACATTAAATAATACCTGCTTGCTATGGGATATAATCTTAGTGTTTCTGAGAGACACTGACTGAGGTATGTTAACTTTTGAATACTGTTGTAGTCAGGTGTTTCCTGAAAAATACATAAGGACAAAAGAAAGAGTTCATCATCATCATCATCATCATCATCATCATCATCACCATCATCATCGTCATCATTATTATTAAGGCAGAGAGCTGGCAGAATTTGTAGTGCAATGGGGGAAATGCTTATTGGCATTTTGTCTGTCTTTATGTTCTGAGTTCAAATTCTGCCAAGGTTGACTTTGACTGTCATCCTTTCAAGGTTGATAAAATAAGTACCAGCTGCAAACTGGGGTCAATGTAATTGACTTACTCCCCCCTCTGTTATTATTATTATCATTATTATAGACTTCACACAGTATACAATATTGTGAGGTTGTTGGTTGAAGATATTGTATGTACTGGGGGTTTGTACTGTTTGTCAAGTCACAACAAGGACCTCATACAGACAGGACTTTATGCAATACGAGTGCAGTACTGTCTGTCTGAGGTCCTTGTTGCAAGTTGACAAACAGTACAATATCTTCAATCAACAACCTCACAATTATTATTATTATTATTAAGGCAGCAAGCTGGTAGAATCATTAGTGCTGGACAAAATGCCTTGCAATATTTGCTCTAGCTCTTTACATTCTGAGTTCAAATCCTGTTGACATCAGTTTTGCCCTTCATCTTTCTGGGGTTGATAAAACAAAGGACCAGTCAAATGTAGTCAATGTAATTGCCTAACCTCCTCGACAAAGTCCAAGCTGCAGAACTTGCAGAACTAGAAAGCTGCACGTATTGCACAATGCACTCCACCCTAAAAGCAATACCAACTGACTCTACCTACCAAGAAAGGAAGTTGGTGGATGATCACTAAACGTAGAAGACACCATTAGTACCATGATACTGGGGCTGAAAAATTATGCAGTATGGAGTAAAGAAAGTATACGCTCAGCAGAAAGAGATGCATTGTGCCAAGATTGCCTGGTCTTGGGCCAAAATTTAGAGCAATTATTAGAAGTATTAAATCTATAACATGCTTTATTTGTTAGCAAGGATGTTGTCTTGAGGTTTAATGACAACAAGCCTCCCTCAAATCCCAAGAATGTTTCTTAGGATTCTGCAGATTGACAATGCAAGTTTCAATTCGAATATCCTTCAGTGTCTTATGTAGCAGTTTAGATGTTGGACCAAGTGTACTGATTACCACAGGAATAATTGTCATCATCGTCATCATCTCCCACAAATTCTTCTTCTCTGTGGTTAGGTCCTGACACTTCTCGATTTTCTCAATTTCTTTGGTATCCACTCTATTACGATATGGCATTGCAATGTCTATATTTGGTTCTTTTCTCATTTATAATCATAGAAGAGGTTAAACCAAGACAGTTACATGCCATTATAACCTTCATGGACATCAGCAAAGCCTTTGACAGCATCCATTGTGACAAAATGAAAGATCCTTCTAGCATGTGACTTTCCAGAACAACTAGTTCTTGCTATTGCAAAGACTTACAAGAAGACCAGAGCTTGTGTGTTGTCATCTGATTGATAAATGGAATTCTTTCAAATTGTAGCTGAGGTGTGACAAGGAGGCATGTTTGCACCTTACCTATTTGCAATTATATTGAATTATGCAAAATGGCAAGCTATAGGCATCAGTGATGAAGACCAGCAAAAAATGCAGAGAGTACCAGCAGTAAATTGTTACAGACCTGGACTTTGCAGATGATAGAATTTCTCTGGAAATTTCATAAAATCCCAATTTTTTATTCTCTTTCATACCTTCTGGCGTGTGTTCATACCACTTTTCTGTTACATTGAATCCACACACTTGCTTAACATCCCTAGGCTCTCTTTTAATGACAAAGTCGTAATTATGTTTATACTCATTTTGTGCTAGCTTACTGCATTTGCTATCTGACTGAATTAGAAATGTTCTTACATAAAAATCAAAGTGAATGTGCTAATTAAATACAAACATTTTAAAATGAAAGGTTTTGTGTTTTAAAATCAGCAGGCCTCAAAGGATTGGTAACAAAAAACAGTTGAAAGATAAAAGGGGGCTAGAAGGGTTACTGACCTTTCCAATGACTGATTGAATTTCCTCATGCACTTTATCTTGGATGTCTTGGTGTAAGGCTAAAAGATAGGCCATAAAAGACAGTGCGGTTGCTGTTGTCTCATAGCCAGCCAAAAAGAAAATGGTGCTCTGTGCAATGATTTCTTCATCGGTTAATTCTAACAAAAGAAAATATAAAAATGAGAAAATAAATTTTTTTTAAAAATCAAAATTTGTAAAATTCATTTCAAGATTTTGTTTATTTCCCAGTCAGTAATTGTGAGCATGGAAAAGTGGATGGTGATGGTGATGGTGATGATGATGATGATGGTGATGATGATGATGATGGTGATGATGGTGATGATGATGGTGATGATGATGATAATGAAGGGGCAGCGGTGACATGAAATAAACATGCAAGTGACTGAGTACACCACAGCCTGTCCCCAGTTACCACTACCTTTGGTAGCATGGCCTCTTCCAGAGCTCACAGCCTCCTTGAAGCTACCTCAACTGCCTCCACAGCAAACCTGATGGCCTACTGACCCCTATCATGACAAATATTTTGTAAGCATTATACATATATGTACATAGGCACTGGCATGGCTGTGGTAAGAAGCTTGCTTCCCAATCTGATGATTCCGGGTTCAGTCCCACTGCGTGGCACCTTGGGGAAGAGTCTTCTTTTATAGCCTTGAGGCTGGGGCTTGATCAAACTTGGATGGGTCACCTAGGTGAGAGGATTTGATGTTGAAAAAAACCTGAAACACCAAAAGACCCCAGGAAATATCGTTGATGATGCGTCCTGGTTAATCGTAGGATGACATATAGAAAAACTATCTGCACATACATATATAGACACACACACACACACATAGATGCACAAACACACACACATATACATATACACACGCCCATATATATAACATATACACACACATGGGCTTCCACACAGTTTCCATCTCCCAAATCCACTAACAAGTTATTAGTAGGCCCAAAGCTATAGCAGAAGACATCTGCTCAAAGTGCCACACAAGTGGGACTGTAGTTTGAGGGAACTGTAATGTGAAGGACAAAATACAGTTCACCTGCCTCTCAGTGTCTGCTGTCCAGCTGTGTTAAATCCAAGACATGCCCTACCTGTCTCACCTATTGCTAGTAGCTACTTACCCTTGCATCCACATGCATCCATTCGCCACAAAGGGGACCATGCTGGTCCTACTTCTCTCACTTCCTCGCTCGCTCTTTCTCTTTTAGTGGGGCCCCTTGGCCATTGACATCACTACCCTTTCCTTTCAGTTCACCTTTATTTAAATAACCTCCTACATTTGCCAGAGCAGTTGTCTGGCTTCCGTGCCGGTGGCACGTAAATAGCACCATTTGAGCGTGATCGTTACCAACGTCGCCTTCCAGGTACTTGTGCCGGTGGCACGTGAAAAGACATTTGAGCGAGATCATTGCCAGTGCCGCTGGACTGACTCCTGTACAGGTGGCACGTAAAATACACCATTTCAAGCATGGCCATTGTCAGTACCACCTGACTGGCCTTCGTGCCGGTGGCACGTAAAAGCACCCACTACACTCTGTGAGTGGTTGGCGTTAGGAAGGGCATCCAGCTGTAGAAACTCTGCCAAATCAGATTGGAACCTGATGTAGCCATCTGGTTCACCAGTCCTCAGTCAAATCGTCCAACCCATGCTAGCATGGAAAGCAGACGTTAAATGATGATGATGATGATAATGATAATAAATATACTCTATTCATACTGGGCTTCTTTTCTTCTCCACGCCATGCCAACAACATATGGACATTTTTAAAACAACAGAGTTATACTTACTTCTCTTAATTAACTTCGTAGGTACTGGAACATCATCATTTGTTGCATCACCATTCATTATATCACCATTGTTTGCACCACCATTCTTCACATCACCATTCTTGGCATTCTTTTCGGGTTGTTCTTTGGTAAAATCATTTTGTTGATCAATCATCATTTGCAGAAGATCTTGCCTGACCTATTAAACAGAAAAATTACGAAGAGAAAAATGAATAAAGGAAAAAATTATAATTCAATGAAAGTTGTACAGGCATACATAGAATGGTAAGTAGATGGATATACCATAAGGAGTTCTAATACTGCCAAGATCAAATTTGCATTTCACCATTTCAGGGTCACAAAATAAAATGTTAGTCCTTTACTGGGGTCATTCATTCTCTTTCTGTCTGTCTTTTCTTTTTTTACAGCATTCAGCTGTAAAAAATCCTGCCAAAACAGTCACAGAAGTCTGGTGCAGGCTTCTGCCTGGCCGGTTCCCGTCAAATCATCCCACCCATGCCAGCATGGAAGCTGGACATTAAACAACGATGATGTTTGCTGTGTGTGTGTGTGTGTGTGTGTGTCTGTCTTACTTATGGCATGAAGTAAAAAAATGTTCACTTTAAAAGAAAATAAAACACTGAACTTTACCTGGCCACTAGCTTGTTTCCGATCTGCCAAGATTTTCTTGCATAAATCATAAAAGAATCTTCTTGATCGAGTTGAAAGCATTCGTGTGTATAACAGGAACTTGAAAAACGTACGTGAAATAACTACAAAGATACGAAAGAACAAAGTGTTTAACTGATAGT
>NC_069006.1:5420042-5422457 GCF_001194135.2 Octopus bimaculoides
TATATATATATATATATATATATATATATATATATATATATATACATACACATAAATCGTAATCAAAATCACAATTGAACCATACTCGATGACTGGTCACCGTGCCAGTGGAGGACTAACAGCACTGTCCAAGCATGATCATTGACAGAGTAGCTGTCTGGCTTCCATGCTAGTGGCCCGTAAATAGCACCATTAGAGCATAATCGTTACCAGCATTGCCTTCTAGCACTTGTGTTGGTGGCACGTTAGAAAATCATTCGAGCGAGGTCGTTGCCAGTGCCACTGGACTGGCTCCCATGCAGGTGGCACGTAAAAAACACCTTTTTGAGTGTGGCCATTGTCAGTACCGTGTAACTGGCCCTCATGCCGGTGGCATGTAAAAACACCCACTACACTCTCAGAGTGGTTGGCGTTAGGAAGGGCATCCAGCTGTAGAAACGCTGCCAGATCAGATTGGAGCCTGGTGCAGCCTTCTGGCTTGCCAGTCCTCAGTCAAATCGTCCAACCCATGCTAGCATGGAAAGCGGACATTAAACGTTGATAATGATACACACACAGTAAAATCAGATAAGTTAAACATTCACTTGACTCAAAGTAAATTAGTGTCCCATCAATATAATAATAGTTTATAGCCACTCTTGTTGTATGGAAGTGTAAAGAGAACTTGAGTCAAGTGCACACATCAGACTTTTTTTGCTATTATAATTTAGTAATACTCTGTTACATACAAACTGTACAGTAACAAGGACGTATTATCGAGAATCACAAACGGAAGTTAGTAAACATAATTCATGTTTACTGCTCAAGTGTTTTTGAAAACACAAATGAGTTGAAACATGATATTCATATGATTCTGAGAGGATTACAATGTGTAGTAGCCATATGATTTGATAGTGAATTTGTTTCACAGTAGCACAACTCTTCATAGCATTACATTAAATTATAACAGTGCTATTATTTTGACTCCGTTCCTATAATTTACTTTGTTCAATTCACATTGAAATTTCTAGTTTGTTTCAGTTTATCTCTTCAAGCTTCTAGAATATATTCTGTTCTTTAGTTCATGTAACAACTTTTTAAAATATCTAAATTTTGAGTTCAAGCGTTTTGTACCCAAAACTTGCCAAAACATAAATTTTTAAAAGTAAAATCTGGTAAAATAGACTTCTCATTAGTTTTAATTTATGCAGATAAGAATGTTTATCATGAGTGTGTTTTTTTTTTACAATACTTGGTATTGATTTTTTGTATATTGCAGTAATATTGATAATATCAAGCTGTACAAACATCCTTTTGAGAATTTTACTAAGCAGTTTGATAATCTTTGCAGACTTACGGTATGATATAATCGTGTGCACTGGACTCTAAGTTTTTTGATTAGTCTCAAAGTGATACTTTTCATAAATCGAATATAGCTTTCATTAAAAGAAAACTCACTGCACACAAAATACAAATCAAATACTGAGCCATTATGGAAACTGAAAAAGGCAAAAAAAAAAAAAAAAACCAGAAGTTGCCAGACACTTTGAAATACCTCTTAACACACTGTCAATGTGGATAAAAAATTATCTGCCAAAATCAAAGAAACCTACCAGAATAGTAGTTTAGAATGCAAGAGAATTCATTTCTGCAAATATCCAGACGTTGAAGAAGCACCACTTTTGTGGTTTCAGAATGCCTGATCTCAGAATATCCTAATATCTGGGCCTGTTTTGCAGGCAAAAGCACTCAAACTGGTGAAGAATCTTCAACACCCAGATTTCAACTGTAGTGAAGGATGGCTTAATTGCTTCAAAGAACACTATAACATAACTTTTAAAACTATTTATGAGGAATCTAACAGCGCTGAAGATAAACAACTAGATACAGGTACACCATTACACTACCAACTCTATTTGTGAAGTAGTGGCCCAATGAAATCTACAATGCAGACGAATTTGGACGTTTTTACAAATTGCTAACATCCAAACCACTAATACTTAAAGGGGAACAATGTAATGGTGGAAAACTCTCAAAACACAGAATCACAATCTTACCATGCACTAACATGACCGGCATCCACAAACTTCTATTGTTCATTATTGGAAAATCATTCAATCCCAGGTGCTTCAAAGGCATCAAAACACTACTGATAGAGTACACTGCAAACAGTTGAGTTGAGTGCTTGACAGTTGTCAAGCAATGCACTTGAAAGTTGTCAAGCAATGCACTTGACAGTTGTCAAGCAATGCACTTGACAGTTGTCAAGCAATGCACTTGACAGTTGTCAAGCAATGCACTTGACAGTTGTCAAGCAATGCACTTGACAGTTGGTCAAAGCATTGTCAAGCACTTTACTGTCAGTCAATACATTTTGAAATCTGATGATTACTACTTGAACTAATGGAACTTTATGAACATTACAAAATATTTTTT
>NC_069006.1:5422920-5423728 GCF_001194135.2 Octopus bimaculoides
TATATATTGTTTATGTCGTACGAATTCAGAAATTCAGAGAACAAGAAATAATTTATTTTTAATGATGAAACTTGAAGTAGGTTAATCTATAAAAACTACAATGGATTGTTAAACCAATATTTATACACTACTTTTTATAGCTTTATCGACTTTGAGTTCCACCATTAAAAAAAAAGGCAAGTAATAAATGCTTATACATACATACGTATATATACAAACATGGCTGTGTGGTAAGAAGCTTGCCTCCCAACCACATGTTTCCGGGTTGAGTCCCACTTCATGGCACCTTAGGCAAGTGTCTTCTACTATAGCCTTGGGCTGACCAAAGCCTTGTGAGTGGATTTGGTTGACGGAAACTAAAAGAAGCCCGTGTGTGTGTGTGTGTATCTGTGCTTGTCCCCACCACCATCGTGTGACAACCGATGTTGGTGCGTTTACGTTCCTGTAACTTAGCGGTTCAGTAAAAGAGACTGATAAGATAAATATTAGGCTTACAAAGAATAAGTACTGGGGTTGAATTGTTCGACTAAAGGCGGTGCTCCAGCATGGCCACAGTCAAATGACTGCAATAAGTAAAAGAATATATATATATGTATGTATGTATATGCTAGTTCATTGGCAAACAAACTCTCATACAAGCAACATGGACTAAAAACTCCCTAAGAAAATACAAAATTGCAATATTTTCCGTAATTTCATTGTGATGAGGAGTAAAATGTGAAACTATCCTAATATTCTATCCTTTAAAATGTATTCAAAATATATAAATTGAATGTATTTTCTTTCTTTTGTTATATATTTTTTCACT
>NC_069006.1:5428572-5430101 GCF_001194135.2 Octopus bimaculoides
ATATATATATGTATGTATGTGTTTAGATGTTTATCTGTTTTTGTCCCTTCACCATCGCTTGACAACCTATGTTGGTGTGTTTATGTCCCTGTAACTTAGTGTTTCGGCAAAAGAGACTGACAGAATAAGTTCTAAGGCAGCACGCTGGCAGAAATGGTAGCACGCCAGGCAAAATGCTTAGTGGTATTTCGTCTGCTGCTACGTTCTGAGTTCAAATTCCACCGAGGTCAACTTTGCCTTTCATCCTTTCGGGATCGATAATTTAAGTACCAGTTACGCACTGGGGTCGATATAATTGACTTAATCCATTTGTCTGTTCTTGTTTGTCCCCTCTATGTTTAAATACTTGGCAATAAAAGAAAGTGCTAGGGTTGATTCATTTGACTAAAAGTTCTTTGAGGTGGTGCTCCAGCATGGCTGTAGTCTCATGACTGAAACAAGTAAAAAATAAATAATAAAGAATGTATGTGCATATGTATGGAAGCTGATCACGTACATAGATTATATACATAAAATATACCTCTTTTAGCTTTTTGGCCGAAAAATTCGGTGATAGCATTGTCCTCAAGAATTTCCAATGTTCATTTTTGGCATTAAGAATCATTTTCTTGGAAAGGCCATCTATAGGAACAATTTTCTGAAAGGAAATTTGAAAAAAGTAAAAGAGAGAAAAAGAGAAATAAAAAAATGCATTATCTCAAATTATCGATTTCAAATTTTAGCGCAAGGCCAGCAATTTTGGGGAGGGGTCAATTACATCAATCCACCCAATGTTCAACTGGTGCTTATTTTATCGATCCCAAAAGGATAAAAAATAAAGTTGAGCCTGGTGGAATTTGAACTCAGAATGTAAAGATAGACAAAATGCTGTTAAGTATTCTGTCTGGCATGATGATGTTTGCGTCAGCTCACTGCCTACTATCTCAAATTATTAACAAATATTTCGACAAGTTGATAGAGACCTCCATACAGTAGTTTGAGACCTTGTAAAAATAGCAGTCAAATATTCCTCAAAACATGTGTTGTAAGATTTTTGAAAATGTAGGGCACATTAGATAATGTAGTTCTAGGAATACTTTGCTTTAGAAAAGTGGCTTCTGGTTACTCAACTCACTTGGTCTTTGCTGTTAAATGAGACCCTAACCCTCTTTTCTTGGATCTTTCAGTACAGCTTTTGGGACTCGGAGCATATTTTATACACATGGGGCATTCCAGAAGTCTGAAACTCTTTTTAGAAGAGGCACTTTTAAGCTTCCTTGATTATTGTAGTTATAGTAGACCATAACCCCCCCCCCCCCCACACACACATGGATTACAAGTGCATTACAGAATATTAAACTTTGTAAAGTTGATGATAGGAAACTTGGTTTGCAAAATGGTTTGCAAAGGCGGCGAGCTGGCAGAAACGTTAGCATGCCGGGCGAAATGCTTAGCGGTATTTCGTCAGCTGTTACGTTCTGAGTTCAAATTCCGCTGAGGTCGACTTTGCCTTTCATCCTTTCAGGGTCGATTAAATAAGTAGCAGTTAC
>NC_069006.1:5430280-5433587 GCF_001194135.2 Octopus bimaculoides
GCAGTTACGCACTGGGGTCGATATAATCGACTTAATCCGTTTGTATGTCCTTGTTTGTCCCCTTTATGTTTAGCCCCTTGTGGGCAGTAAAGAAATAAGGAAACTTAGTTTGCAAAATGTGTTTTTCTTTCTCGTGCGAAAACTTCTTTAATTTAAACATTTGCTTAAATTTTACTCAATAAAACATTTTTCATACAAAAAAAAAAAAAATTATTTATTCAATATCTTTCTAGTAAAATTTGTTTCTTTTGTGTTAAACTTACTTTCTGGAAACATTCACAAATATTTTCACACCCAAACTTTTATATGAAAACATTTTTTCAAGCGTCAACATATTTTGTATCCTTATTTCCACTTACATTAATATATAATAGAAATATTTACCTTCTATGTAAACAAACAAAACTTGTTTTATTCAAATATAAATTAAACATATTTATTGACACACACTTATTACTTTTACCTATATCATCATTATCATTAAATACCTGTTTTTCATGCTGGACAGTTAGACAGGAGCTGGTGATGGTTTCTATGGCTGGATGCCCTTCCTAACTCCAACCATATTACAGAGTGTGCTGGGTGCTTTTCTTATATGTGGCACCAGCATCAGTGAGGTTGCTAAATAATTTGCAAGAGAAGATACCTCAACTAAGGTTGGTGGAGAGTAGCAGTGAGGGAGGTGGTTTTATGTTGGGTGGTGAGAAGTTGAATTATGACAGAAGAAAAGAAAACAGATATGTTGCAGTAGAGAGGAGTTTCATGGCTACCCCAGTTGGAAAAAGAGAGAAAAGGGAGAAAGAGGAGATGGTGAAGATGCTACAGGGAGGTATATATAAAGGATGGGGTACAGAATTTGGATAGGCTGAGTGGGAAGGTAAGTTCACAAAAGTAGGAGATGGAGAGGAGGGGACAACTCTGAGTGATAAACAAGGATGGAGGGAAGAGGTGTTAGGAAAATGAATTGTGGGGAGAAATTTGTTAGGGACAGATTGTGCACTGAGGCATAGACATAAGATACCTTAAGGGCCTTGTTTTTACTTAGATGAATGAGTTTTCTCAAGCACAGCAAATAGCCAACCATCTCAGGCCTTTGTCATCTTCTCTGTGCATCTCAACATCTGAAGGTCATTTTTCACCATATTCTCCCACATCTTCCTGGATTTTAGTCTTCCACAGGTTTCATCCACATTTAGTGACTGGATTTATCTTACCTGATGGTTTCATACAGTAGAACCATCAAGTTTTGGAGAGGTAAATTTACAATCATCAGACAGGATTGAATAGAAAAGTAGAGCTTGGATTCTTTGTAAATGGAGGCCCCAAACCAACCACCACATCTGGTTTATGGGTCTTGGAGGTATTTCACAAATATCTGTGTAGCAATATATGTGTGAGTGTGTGAGAGAGAGGGAGAGAGAGAGAGAAAGTGTGAGTGTGTGTGAGTGCGTGTGGAAGTCCGTGGTTCAGTGGTTTGTGTGTTTCACTCATGATCATAAAATTATGGTTTTTGGACCAGGTGATGTGTTGAGTTTTTGAGCAAAATACTTGAAATGATGAGCTGGAAAAATGCTGTTAAGCATTTGTCTGACATGTTAACAATCCTGCTAGCTCACCACCTTAACCCTTTAGTATTTAAGCAAGTCATATCCTGTGAAGGTCCATGGCTCAGTGGTTAGAGCGTTAGACTCACAATCATGAGGTAGTGAGTTCAATTCCAGTGTGTTGTGTTCTTGAGCAGGATACTATATTCGATATTGCTCCAGTTCACTCAGCTGTAGAAATGAGCTGCGACGTCACTGGTGCCAGGCTGTGTCGGCCCCTTTGCCTTTCTCGTGGGTAACACTGGTGGCATGGAGAAGAGAGGTTGATATGCGTGGGCGACTGCTGGTCTTCCATAAACAAGCTTGCCCAGACTTGTGTCTCAGAGGGGGGACTTTCTAGGTGCAATCTCATGGTCATTCATGACCCAAGTGGGGGTCTTTACCTTTACTCTACATACATATAATAGTATTAAGAGGGGAGGCTGGTATGCATGGACGACTGCTGGGCTTCCATAAAAAACCTCACCTCGACTTGTGCCTCAGAGAGGAACTGTCTAGACCCCGGAGTGGGTCTTTACCCTATCCAGCCCAAATATTCTCCTTGTTTTATGTTAAAACTCACAAGATTCAATCTCTCACAGCTACCCCACAATGTAATTCTAAAAATATACAAACACATCATTGGTATCTTGAAGCTACAAGGTGAATAAATATGCAATAAATTTGACAAAGAAATCTGACAGCTAAAGAGTTAATGTTTGAAATAATAAACTAACTTACATATCGGTTTGTGAAGTTATGGAACTGTTTCACCATTATTTGTTCCAACATCTCTGGATCTCCAATCAGCAGTGCTGGCTGTCTTCCAAGATAAAAGCTAAAAACGGAAAAAATATATAACTAAGCAGTTTGGCAAAAGAGGACTGACAGAATAAATACCAAATGCTAAAAAAAGTACCAGAGTCAATTTATTCAACTAAACCTTTCAAGGCATTGCCACAGCTTGGCCACAGATAAATGACTGAAACAAGCAAAAGATAGATGGAGATACAAAGTTCTGGGTTCAGTCCCACAATGCAGCACCCTGGACAAAAGTGTTCCTCTATAGCTCTGGGCCACTCAAAGACTTGTGAGTGAATTTGGTAAGTGGAAACTGAAAGAAGTCCATTACATATATATATATATATATATATATACACACACACACACACACACACACACACACTCACACATACATATATATACACACACACATACATATATATATATATACATACATACATATATATATATACACACACACATATGTACATACATTACATACATATACAAACATACACATACAAATACACATACATGCATATATCTATATTAATAGTTATTGCCAAACCAACATGTCAGTCCCAAAAATAGAACGAATGCTGCCGTTGATTACCTCCAAGAGACCATTGCTTCTAGCTAGCTATGTGACACACGAATCTGTGTCCATGATAATGGCAGCATTCGTCCTATTTTTGGGACTGCCATGTTGGCTTGGCGATAACTATTAATATCCAGTACCGCTGCCGTATTAATATTTCTATTATATTAATATTTCTATTATATATATATATATATATACAACAGTGGTGACGCTGGCGTTCGGTCATGTAAAAACAAATAATAAATGAGTATATGCATATATACGTACAGGTGTGTGCATACCTACGTCTACCTGTATATATAGGTGCATATCTGGGTACAGGACATTGCAAACAAAACGT
>NC_069006.1:5434888-5438001 GCF_001194135.2 Octopus bimaculoides
ACTTTATTTTATTTTTATTTTTGTATGAATATCTGTATTATTTTTTCTTCTTAGTATTTTATATTCCTATTTTATTTTATATTATTATTTCATTTTTGTTATGTTTTTTTATTGTATTGTTTTTAACCACCAACTTAACACTACACACTGAATTGTGGCAAGGTATGGACGGATTCCGGAGTACCGAGAAAATTATGTATAAATATATCAAATTAAGAATTCTACAAGGTATGGTACAATGCAAAATACCAAACGGAACCTCACCTCTTATATCTCATCTTTCTTCCTCCTTTAACGCCTATGTGATATAATTCTTGGGAGAGAATACATACATTTGCGGCTGAAGATAGCTTTATATTGTCAATTATACACTGATGTAACAACTATAAAACTATAAAGCTTGAAACACATGTACCGCAGAATCCTTCATGTTTTTGTTTTTATTTTTGCATTTACAATTTATTTATATACATATATATATATATATATATAGGTGTGTGTGTGTCTTCATGTATGTATTCAAATAGCAAATCTTTCTTTGAAGAGGGGAAGCAGATTTACTGTAGTATTTTGATGCATCCAGTCGCATACCCATGTCATTTTGCTTATAGCACCTGTAAATTATGATTATTGCACAACCCTTGGCTTCCTGAAACAGCTGTCAAGTTAAGCCATTACATAATTTCTTTAGATTTTATTCTGTATTTATTGTGTTCCATGTAAATATATATACATACATATATATATATATGTGTGTGTGTGTGTGTGTGTGTATGTGTGTGTGTATGTCAAACCTAACTGCATTTATCTGTATGTATGTATATATGTCTGTATGTGTGTTTATGTTTGTGTCCCCTTGTCTTAACATTATCCCATCCACCCCACATAGATACATTGTTGTTGTTGTTGTTGTTGGCACTCCGTTGCTTACGACGTCGAGGGTTCCAGTTGATCCGATCAACGGAACAGCCTGCTCGTGAAATTAATGTGCAAGTGGCTGAGCACTCCACAGACACGTGTACCCTTAACGTAGTTCTCGGGGATATTCAGCGTGACACAATGTGACAAGGCTGGCCCTTTGAATTACAGACACAACAGAAACAGGAAGTAAGAGTGAGAGAAAGTTGTGGTGAAAGAGTACAGCAGGGTTCGCCAACATCCTCTGCCGGAGCCTCGTGGAGCTTTAGGCGTTTTCGCTCAATAAACACTCACAACACCTGGTCTGAGAATCGAAACCACAATCCTATGACCGCGAGTCCACTGCCCTAACCACTGGGCCATTGCGTCTCCACACATACACTGTTACACTGTGGAGAATTTACACACATGTGTGCACGCGCGCATGTGCATGTGATTGAGTCTATTATTCTCTTTTCGCTTCAGTAAATGTAAAAGAACTTCCCCAGCCCCAACAGATACGTTATCTGGTTTCAAGTAAACAAAATGTGACCCATTTAGTCCATTCACAAACTATTTGCTTTGTATACTTTACCCTTTGTCCACATATTTCTGTACAATCATCATCACCATCATCAACAACATTAATGTCAGCAACATCATCACGTTATTGTTTTGTCTGCTTTCCAGTGCGGTTCAGAGGAGAATTATACTGAGCCATTAAGATTTTAACACAATAAATATCAGACATCATAAACATCACATTGAATCAGGAATACAAAAACCAGCTCTGTGGTGAGACACAACCTTTGTGAAACTAGTCCAGTTAATAAGTCACGGACCATGTTTTAGTACAATCCAATGAATCCTGTTAGTAATTATGCTACGTCACTAATTAATTATTATACATTGTTTTAAACTCTTGTATTCATCTCCACAATATCATTTGTCAATGCTAACAAGATGGAATATTTTACTAATGTTTGAAGGAATGGTAGAGGAACAGCACTGCTAGAAGAGCCGGTAGACATTTAGGAATGGTAGAGTTGAAAGAATGGTGTGTGTGTTGGCACTCAGTCGCTTACGACGTCAATGGTTCCAGTTGATCCATTCAGCGGAACAGCCTGCTCGTGAAATTAACGTGCAAGTGGCTGAGCACTCCACAGACACATGTACCTTTAACGTAGTTCTTGGGGGATATTCAGCATGACACAGTGTGACAAGGCTGACCCTTTGAATTACAGGCACAACTGAAACAGGAAGTAGGAGTGAGAGAAAGTTGTGGTGGAAGAGTACAGCAGGGTTCACCACCATCCCCTGCCGGAGCCTCGTGGAGCTTTTAGGTGTTTTCGCTGAATAAACACTCACAACGCCCGGTCTGGGAATCGAAACCGCGATCCTATGACCGCGAGTCCGCTGCCCTAACGACTGGGCTATTGCGCCTCCATGAAAGAATGGTACAGGCACAGAAATGGTAGAAAAGTTGGAATGGTTGAATAGCAAGAATGGTCGAAGTGCAGGAATGGTAGGTGAGCAGAAATGGTAGAAAATTTGAATTGGTAGAGACCCAGGAATGGCAGAAACACAGGAGTGTTAGAGTCACAGGAATGGTAGAAGCATAGGAATGGTTGAGGAGCAAGCATAGCTGTGGTCATGTCCCAACCATGGGATTTCAGTTCCAAATCAAACCCAGGGCTTCTTTTTAACTCCAGTATTTCTTCTATCAATATCTTTTGCCAAACAAGTAAAAGACTTAAAAAATTTTTTTAAAAAGCAGATAAAAGGTAAATGAATTTAAACAAAATAAATTCTTACCCCACAACATCGCCATATTTATTCATCCATTCTGCATCAATCGCAAATTTTCCCTGAAAAAAAAAAAAAAAAATGTAATTTATATATGTGTGTGTGTGTATATATACTGTACGTGAGTGTATTTGTTGTATGTACAGAGTGAGCCAAAATTCACTCACCAAAACATATGACATTTTATTATAAAATTACATTATTATTATTACTATTATTATTATTATTATTATTATTATTATCATTATTATTATCATTATTATTATTATTAAGATGGCAAGCTGGCAGAATCGTTAGCATGCTGGACGAAATAATTAGCAGTATTTCATCTGTCTTCACGTTCAAATTTCGCTGAGGTCAGTAGCCATTCTTCTATCCCTAGTTTCCTCATTGACCACCAGATAAGGGAT
>NC_069006.1:5440039-5442609 GCF_001194135.2 Octopus bimaculoides
AAAACGCATATGTTAACTGCATACTTTTATTTCCAACATATGTTTCAAAGATTACAAATTATAACTTCCATAGAAATCGGCGATGTTAAAAATGTAATCTTCTCTTCAGGGAAATGCATTGGAACTAGCTTAAACGTAAGACATTTTAACCGAATATGAGAACTATAGTTGGAGAAGGTTATAACGTAATTTATTTGAAAATATTCGGTTAAAATGTCTTACGTTTAAGCTGGTTTCCATGCATTTCCCTGAAGAGAAGATTACATTTTTAACATCGCCGATTCCTATGGATCGTATAAATTGTAATTCTTCGAAACATATGTTGGAAATAAAAGTATGCAGTTAACATATGCGTTTTACTCCCTTCATTAAATTTATATATACTCAAGTACCCAAAATATCAAGTAGTTTCTACCTAATAAACAGGAGTTACACCACAGTTATTTTGTGATCTTTGCTACCCTGGTATCTATTAACCAAGTTATTTTGTCCGAGTTATTTATTAATTAGGTGAAAATAAATACATATAATAAAATATATGTATATATATATGTATATATATGCATATATGTGTGTATATATATGTGTGTGTGTGTGTGTGTGTGTGTATGTATACCTTACTGTCTAAAAGCCTTTCCCAAGAACACACCATCACCGCCACTCCCACCACCACCATAAGATAACCTAGGTTTTTGGGGTTCTTTCCTGTTGTTTTTGTGACAGTCATAAAAGATTATTTAATGAAAACAGATGATACTACCTGATAGGGCTTTTACCTTTATTATTCCTGTTGTTGTTTTTGTTGATAAAGTGAACACAATTCCATTTGTGCCGAGGCTCCCATTCAAATCTACACGTTTTGCATTGTTTTTGTTCTTTATTTCATAATCGTTATCTTATGCTTGTGGTCCACAAAATGACAAAGCACTCACTTCCACCAAGATCAAGAAATTTATTGAAAACTATAGCCTTTGATTGTAATACGGTACCTTTATGTGAGATCTGGTAGCTTCTTATATAATATAGTACCTTCCACATGGTACCTTGTTGTGAGACCTGGAAGCTTACCTGGTAATATGGTACATTCTATTGTGATCTGGTACTTTACTGTGAGATTCTTCCACAGCGATCTGGTGTGATTGGGTCATCTTTTGTCTTTTATCTGTTTCAGTCACTAGACTGTGGCTATGCTGGAGTACTGCCTCAAAGAATTTTAGTTGAACTTATTGACCCCCAGTACTTATTTTTTTGTAAAGCCAGGTACTTATTTTATCAGTCTGTTTTGCCGAACTGCTAGGTTAAAGGGACATAAACATACCATAACTGTTTGTCAAGTGGTGGTGGGGACCAACACTTTCTCAAAGACACACACACACACACACAAGGGGGCTACTTTCAGATTCCTTCTACCAAATTCACTCACAAGGCTTTGAACTTATTATAGAAGACACTTTCTCAAGGTGTTGCACAGTGGGACTGAACCTGGAACAATGTAGATGGGAAGCAAACTTCTTACCACACAGCCATGCCTATGCCATGGCAAGAATGCTTTTGACAGTAGATCTCAAACATAGAAGACATGCGGCAAAACAAGCAACAGTAGCAGCAGCAGCAACAACAACAACTATATTGAAGGGCAATATTGACAGGATATGCAAATATACTGACCTTGCTTCGAACTTCTTTCAAGCTGCCCCAAGGAAAGGAAGGTTTCGGTCCTGGATATCCAAATTGTTTCAGATAGTTATAGGGCCATTTTTTGAATCTAGGAAAGAATTGTGATAGAAAGTTTAAAAGATTAAAAAAAACACTTTGTTTAATATAAGAGGCACACACACACACACACACACACACACACACATTTAGTATTGTCTTCTTTAACACAGCAACTTCACAGCAGAATGTAACAACTATGTGACTGAGGTAACGCTCTTCATTCAGACTTCAAAGACTCTGCAGGGGATTTATTCAATTTCAAGCAACATTGTTTTCTGTAGATGCTCTATCTCCACATGTTCCCTTATCTTTTTCAATCCTATTTGTAAGCTTGGTCCTTATAGTTCCCACAGCTCAAACAACAACAACAACAGAGACAACACCAGCCTTCTTCGATACCCATAGTTTTTTTATCTCTTAATTCAAACCATTATGCCTAATTTGCTTCTCTTCTTCTCCTTCTGATACTCTGCCATCATCTGGACATACATTATCTATGATTAACCCTTTCGCATTTAAACCAGTTGTTGTTGTAGTTGGCACTCCGTCGCTTACAACGTCGAGGGTTCCAGTTGATCCGATCAACGGAACAGCCTGCTCGTGAAATTAACGTGCAAGTGGCTGAGCACTCCACAGACACGTGTACCCTTAACGTAGTTCTCAGGGATATTCAGCATGACACAGGTACAACAGAAACAGGAAGAAAGAGTGAGAGAAAGTTGTGGTGGAAGAGTACAGCAGGGTTCGCCACCATCCCCTGCCGGAGCCTCGTGGAGCTTTAGGTGTTTTCGCTCAATAAACACTCACAACGCCCGGTCTGGGAATCGAAACCATGATCCTATGACCACAAGTCC
>NC_069006.1:5443220-5444754 GCF_001194135.2 Octopus bimaculoides
ATATATATATGTATATATATAATTATATGTATTTCTTCTATCTTAATGAATATAACATGCGTTTTCTCCATTCCTTAAATTCTTATATATATATATATATATATGTATGTGTGTGTGTGTGTGTGTGTGTGTGTGTGTGTGTGTGTGTGTATATGTTTGTGTGTCTGTGTTTGTCCCCCCAGCATCACTTGACAACCGATGGTGGTTTGTTTACGTCCTCGTAACTTAGCGGTTCAGAACAAGAGACCGATAGAATTAGTACTAGGCTTACAAAGAATAAGTCCTGGGGTAGATTTGCTCGACTAAAGGCGGTGCTCCAGCATGGCTGCAGTCAGATGACTGAAACAAGTAAAAGGGAGTAAAAAGAGAGAGTTACTGAATGGCCAAATACCAGTACATAGCACAGACTGTCAGTACTAAATCTGTGTGAAAGAGGGTTAACAAGATGTTTTTCCTCTTTATTCACAACCACTACATCTGGCTTTTACTGTTCAATTTCATGATCACATATTTGTTTATTCCTAGAAAGTATGACAAATGGCTAAAATTTCCTTCAAACTTTGCTTTTGTTACATATATTCAAACTTCAAAGAATCACTCTCAACACATGGCTATGATGCTCCCCCACTACTCCTGTTCCTCATCAAAGATGCACATATTGTCAAGCCACTAAGGGACATACTCAAGTGGTTATGGTTAAGCAACTGACAAGCAGATCTGTGGTATTGAGCAGAACATTTGCTATAATGATATTTCTGCTTCAGCAGTTCGGCACTGAATCTGTCTAAAATGTAATGGAAAATAGGTCAATTTCAAAACATTGACGTCCAGGTCAGAAAAGCAAATCTTGAAGGGGACAGTAGTCATTTCCTTTGATTTCTAGATACAAGCAAATGGGAAATAACGCTTACTGACCAAAGACAAGAATAAAAAAATTAAAATTTTGTTACACAGTGTAATTCTTTCTAATTTCGGCACAAGGTTCAGTAATTATTTTATCAACCTCAAACGATGAAATGCAAAGCTGACCTCAAAATAATTTTAACTCAGAATATACTGGGATGAAAGAAATGCTGTTAGGCATTTTGGCTGACAGTCTAATGGTTCTGCCAGTTTGTCACCTTAATAATAATAATTATTATTATTATTTCAAATTTCTGCCACAAGGGCAGCTTGGGGAAAGTAGGGACGAGTCAATTACATCGACCCCAGTGCTCAACTGATACTTATTTTATTGACCCTAAAAGGATGAAAGGCAAAGTTGACCTCAGCGAAATTTGAACTCACAGTGTAACGAAGTCCCGCTAAGCATTTCATCCAGCATACTAACAATTCTGCCAGCTCACCGCCTTGAATAATAATACTCTTTACTCTTCTACTTGTTTCAGTCATTTGACTGCGGCCATGCTGGAGCACCGACTTTAGTCGAGCAAATCGACCCCAGGACTTATTCTTTGTAAGCCTAGTACTAATTCTATCAGTCTCTTTTGCCGAACCGCTAAGTTACGGGGAAGTAAACACACCAGCATTGGTT
>NC_069006.1:5445437-5448656 GCF_001194135.2 Octopus bimaculoides
GCTTGTCAGTTGTTTGACCTTAACCAGTTGAGCATGTCCCTTGGTGGCTGACGATATGTGCATCTCTGATCATGAGCAGAAGTAGTGGGGGAGCATCATAGCCATGTGTTGAGAGGAATTCTTTGGGGTTTGAATAATTCACCTTTGGAAACATGGGTGTTTTGCTCGACATCCTTAAACAAACCTTATTCAGGGACCTTTTGAGCGGGATGGGCTACTCGACCTGAAGAATATTCTAACTTGGCCCCACCTGCGAGGTCATGCACTGTTTATCTTGATATGAGATCACCATGTGATCTGCAGGTGCAGCAGCAGCAGCAGCAGTAGTAGTAGTAGTAGTAGTAGTAGTGGTAGCAGCAGCAGCAGTAGTAGTTATTGTAGTGGTAGTAGTAGTAGTAGACTACTGATTTGTATTGAATAGTTTTATTTCTTGTTTGTACAGGAAAACTAATTACATGTGTGTGTGTATGTATGTATGCATGTGTATGTGTGTGTGTGTAATTGTGCATGTGTGTGTGTGTGTGTGTGTGCTGGGGTGTATATGTTGGCAATAGGTTATATTTAGAAGCCATGGCTACCTTACCACACAGTGTCTTTCATCCCAAATGACCAGACATGCTTTTGCATTTGTGAATCTAAATAATAACGCAGATCTCAATAAAATCCGCAAAACACACAGACACACACACACAGACGTTCACACACACATATAGTCAGCATAAATATGCATATACATACGTTATATAGTGTACCTAATATATTTCATCTTGTCTAAAATAATGGAGTATATATTTCAATTGTGGTTTGGCTGGTATTTCTCACCGGTTAAGGGGTGATATTCAGGGACCTCGTTTTGTTAGTCATCACTTGTCTTTTGTTACAAACTTTGCATATCACTTCAACCAAGCTTCACACACATCTCTTCTACTCCTACAGCTTCCTTTCTTTCATTCTTTCTCTCTCCTTCCAATCCCTGTACCAACCTCTATGGCAATGCAAAACAATGACACTGCATTTTGTTTTGATGGAACTGAAAAGGTCAGTGAATTCAATTAACCCAGATGGTATTTATATCCTACATAGATAAGCTGTAATGACATTGGGAAAATTTCCCAGAGGCTCCTTCTGCAAAGAGAATATATAGTAAAGCACAGGCTAGCATCTGTAACCCAATCGCATCTAGACTACTCTGTCGAATGTAATGCAAATTTATTCAAATTGTTTTGAATTAATCATGCATTATATAAGCAACTATGAGATTTCAATGATGTGACAGTTTATCATTAAAATGACATTATAGGGTAGGTGTGAGAGGCCAGATCTGGTCACTTTGAACATAAAACTCACTTAACAGGCAGTAAAGTGGTTGGCGTTAGGAAGGGCATCCAGCTGTAGAAACCATTCCAAAGTAGGGATCTTTTTTAAAACGGGGGCCACATTTTTCATTAATGTTTTACGTAGTGTTTTTGGTACCGAAAGACTTTCAAACTTCGTATACTTATCTATTTTGTGTTATAGAACAGAAAAATATTTTTGTATTCGAATTTATTTCATGTAAAAAATTGTCTTATTTCGATAATTTTAACCAATCACTGACAAGTATTCAGTTGTTTATATTTACTCCTTTGGCTGATTAAGCGGTGTAAAGCGTATTTAATTTCCATAGCTTCGTTTTGCTTTTTTCTTTTTAAATTTGCTGTTTTACCCTAACCATAACCCTAACCCTAACCCTATCACCGATAGAATTGTTTCAGAATCGTTTGTTTATGTAGTCTGCACTTAATGTATATCGGCTGAATGGACATCAGTGATTGGTTGAAATTACAGAAATACGACAATTTTAACATGGAAAAACTTAGGAATTTCTTTTTTTTTTAAGAAGACTAAGAGAAAAAGATGTTTTATATGACACATTCTACCAGTGTTCCAAGTTTCAAAGTGTTTCGTTAATGAAAAATGTGGCCCCCGTTTTAAAAAAGATCCCAAAGTAGATAGTGGACATCAAGCAGTCCTTGAGTGGGACCATCAGATCTTGTCTATGTTCCATGCCAGCATTAGACATTAAATAAGGATGATGATGATGAGGAGGAGGAGGAGGAGGAAGGGAAGGAAGAAGGCAAACTGGTTAAGATAGCAAGAATGAAATAAGATCTGAGGGTAACTTCTATGTGGTCATTGACCTGCAAAAAATAACAGTTAAATCCCTCCCAAATCAAATCATGATGATGATGCTTGTCCATCCTGTTAGCAAATATTTAGAGCAAAGGACGAAGCGAATATTCCACCTTGGGTTAAAGTCCTAGTTTGTCACTGTTCCACCTCACTCGAGTCACTAATTCATTTCAGCGATAACGTATTCATGGCGGTGGTTGTCGTCATCACTGTCACCGTCATCATAGTCATGGTGGGAGGAAGGGACATATTTTCTTTTCTTCTTTTTATCCCACTCCACCCCCACCCACCTTCTTATTGTATCTGCTATCTATAACAGCTAACCCTCCCCACCTCACCCCACACAAGCTAATTTCTGATAAACATTTAAAACAACTGGGCTCTCTTTATCATACAAACACACACACACACACATATTATATCATATTATATATATATATATATATACATACAGGTTTGGTGATGGATCTGTGAAAAATAGAACTTAAAACATGAGTATAGGTACATTTTTTTAAATCAATATTTTAGCAGAAGATTCTGCCGAGGTAGATTTAACCTTTCATCCTTTCAGGGTCAATAAATTAAGTACCAGTTAAAGTAGATGTAAGTTTTAATGTTAGTTCCTCCTTTTATGAGTAGGATGTCCAAAAAGGATTTGTTTTTGACTGTATTCTATAGTGCATCGCATGCTGTTGTTTATGTTATCAGTTAACACACACACACACTCTAGACAGAGTGTAAGTACCTTGAGAGAAAAGTTGAACCTAAGAAGCATCAGTTGTGGTGTGCAAGAGAGACGATTGCGCTGGTATGGTCATGTGGCGAGAATGGATGAAGATAGCTGTGTGAAAAAGTGCCACACACTAGCAGTTGAGGGAACCTGTGGAAGAGGTAGGCCCAGGAAGACCTGGGATGAGGTGGTGAGGCACGACCTTCGAACATTGAGCCTCACCGAGGCGATGACTTCTGACCAAGACCTTTGGAAATGTGCTGTGCGTGAGAAGACCCAGCAAGCCAAGTGAGACCTAAATCCAAGGCCTCTGCCAG
>NC_069006.1:5449350-5450280 GCF_001194135.2 Octopus bimaculoides
AAAGGCCGACGCCATTGCTGAATCCTTAACCACGCATGCGTGGGTTTAAACATCGAAGCGTTCCCGCTACTAGACTGTCTCTTACCAAGGCAGACAGCGACCAAGCAAGACGTCTAAGCAAGCTCTCCCATTTGAGTGTGGTTGAACCAAGTTGTCTCTATAACGACACCAGCACGAAGAACCGTACATCTACATTTCAGGCTACTCTAAAACCGGACAATTAGAAGCTGTTTTCCTTTTCCACCGAACAATAAATATTTGTTGTTGTTCATCAGTTTGGAGTTTCTGCGTTCAGTTCTCTTCCAATTTAATGTAGGAGAGTTAGGTGTATATCTAAAGATATATAACCCACTCTCCTAAAAAATTAAGCAGAAGCAATGACTGAAGGTCCAAACCATTCAAGCATCAGTGTTTATCAAACTTGTGTCAAGGCATGAAACTTTTGGCCCTTGAGTCACTCTGTTGCTTCTGCTAAACACTGGTTTCAAATGTTGGCACATGGTTAGCAAGTTCCAGGAAGGTGTAATTCGATTACATGGATCCCAGTGATCAACTGGTACTCATTTTATAGACCCTGAATGGATAATAGGCAGAATTTGAACTCAGAACATGCTAATGATTCTGCTAGCTTGCTACCTTTTACAAAATGAAATATTGGTTTCAAATTTTGGCACAAGGCCAGCAAGTTTGTGGGAGGGGTATAAATCAAGTACATCAACCCCCGGTATTCAGTTGGTACTTATTCTATCAACCCCAAAATGAAGATTAAAGGCAAAGTCGACCTCAGTGGAATTTGAACTCAGAACATAAAGATGGATGAAACACCATTAAGCATTTTGACCAGTGTGCTGACAATTCTGCCCGCTCTCTACCAAGCTTCTGCAAAATATTAATAAGTACATATCTTATGGAGATCTACACTAGTGTAGC
>NC_069006.1:5450495-5453567 GCF_001194135.2 Octopus bimaculoides
ACATTGCCTACAGCAGACCCAAAAATAGTGCTGCCCCCATAAAAGTTCCAAGCAGGGCAGACTGCCACCTTCCCCCACCTCTTGCTATGCTGGTGGTTATGTTTCAGTCCCAGTACATAGCACCTTCGGCAAGTGTTTCTTACTTTAGCCCTGGGCTGATCAAAGCCTTGTGCAGGAAGTTCGTTTCATGTTGCTCTGCAATAATTTCAACATCTGACATGTGGCACACTTGTGCACCTGTACAGGTAATGTCGATTTGATGGAGGGAGTGAGTTAATGTGCAATGCAAACATTTGATCCACTATAAAACAAATCATTTGTGCAAATGGTTCAACAAGAAATTGAGTAACTTCATTTCTCTTTTGCTCCAATTCACTCAACTGGCAAAAATGAGTTGTGCCTGTAATTAGCGGTTCAGTAAACGACACCGATAGAATAAGTATTAGGCTTCCAAAGAATAAGTCCTGGGGTCGATTTGCTTGACTAAAGGCGGTGCTCCAGCATGGCCTCAGTCAAATGACTGAAACAAGTCAGGGGCCAACCTTGTCATGCTGAATCTCCATGAGAACCATGTTAAGTGTACGTGTGTCTGTGGAATACTCAGCCTGCCATTTGGACGTTAATTTCACGATTGATCAGAGCAACTGGAACACTTGTCGTCGTAACTGACAGAGTGCCAGTAATAGCACACACATAAAAAGTCAAATTGTAAAGTGCAGGCAATATGTATCTATACTCTTTTACTTGTTTCAGTCATTTGACTGAGGCCATGCTGGAGCACTGCCTTTAGTCAAGCAAATCGACCCCAGGACTTATTCTTTGGAAGCCTAGTACTTATTCTATTGGTGTCTTTTACTGAACCGCTAAGTTATGGGGTCGTAAACACACCAGCATCAGTTGTCAAGCGATGTTGGGGGAACGAACACAGACACACAAATATATATACACGCATACACATACATATATATACATATATACGACGGGCTTCTTTCAGTTTCCGTCTACCAAATTCACTCACAAGGCTTTGGTCGGGCCGAGGCTATAGTAGAAGACACTTACCTAAGGTGCCACGCAGTGGGACTGAACCCAGAACCATGTGGTCGGTAAGCAAGCTACTTACCACACAGCCACTCCTGCGCCTATTTGTACAAATATTCACAATAGGACTGTACTAGATTGGACTTGACTCTGTCATGGCCCCATCACTCATAAGGCAAGTGCTTAACTAGGTTTCCTTGGCGTGTACGCGATTGATCTTACAACATTCTCAATCCCTTTGAAGAGGATTCCAGTCCATCATAGAGTGAACTTCCCAGATATTACTGGAACTCATTAACAACTGAGTGGAGTGAAGCAATGTGAAATGGAGCTTTTTTTCTCAAAAACACAACTCACCACTCAGTCTGGGGATTGAAACTGTGATATTACGATCATGAATGCAACACCTATAGCCACTAGGCCATGCCTTCACACGGTACAGAAATAGGCACAATGTATACGTAAATGAACCACTGAGATCAACTTTGCCTTTCATCCCTTAGAGTCAATAAAATAAATAGCACTGAGGGGTGGGGTCAGTCTAATCAATTTACCCCACTCCCTGAAAATGTAGGCTTTGTGTCAGATTTTGTAACCAATATGTCTATAAATGTTCTTTTGCATTTTCGTGATCACTTGAGATACAAATACACTTCTGGATATAAATAGGTCAACACACAAATGTTTGTGCATATGTTCACATTCTTATGCATTTATATGTGCCAACTTTAATACATATTACACTGTGTAACACAACTGTTGTCCTTCGGTACCAATTGCTATTTTCTGTTTGAAAAATGGCTAAAATTTCCTTCAAACTTTGCTTTCATTACATTTATTCAAATCCCCAAAGAATCCCTTTCAACACGTAGCTATGATGCTCCCCCACTACTCCTGTTCCTCATCAGAGATGCACATATTGTCAGCCACTAAGGCACAAGTGGTTATGGTCAAGCAACTGACAAGCAGATCTGTGGTATTGAGCAGAATATTTGCTATAATGATATTTCTGCTTCAGCAACTGAGCGCTGAATCTGTTTTAGATGTAATGGAAAATAGGTCAGTTTCAAAACATTGATGTTCAGGTCACAATAGCAAAGTGTGAAGGGAATGGTAGTCATTTCATTTGATTTCTAGATACAAGCAAATGGGAAATAACACTTACTGACCAAAGACAAGAATAAAAAAATAAAAATTTTGTTACACAGTGTAATTCTTTCTAATTTCGGCACAAGGTTCAGTAATGTTGTGGGGGAGTGGGGAAGGACAAGTCACAGAAGCAAAGTTTAAAGGGAATAGTAGTCATTTACTTTGATTAGAAGCAAATAGGAAATAACACTTACTAGACAAAGCCAAAAACAAATTAAAAAATTAAAAGTTTGTTATACAATGTTATATGACATATTGGGTACAATATATATGCATACATATATACACTCCTACACAGATACAGAAAGTCCATGCAGATGTTCTGTGAGTCCAAGAAGTTCCTGGATGTGAGTTTCTTCTGAGTGAATAAAGTGTTGCACAGTACAGAATCCACTTTGCAGAGCAATCAGCTATAAAATCAGTGGCACAGCCAAGGTTGGAATGACCAGGAACAAACTGCACTGTTTTTCTTTGAATCCAAGTTTGTTTTCTCCTAGAAGGGAAGTTCTAACCAGCACCAGCAGTCCTTCACTTTCAATGGTTCACATGATAGTTATGCCATAGCTGGGATCCTAACTAGGGGGTCAGATTGGTCCTGGGAACAATAGTAGCTCAAAATCTTGGTATTCTTGAACCAGGGCCCTACTATCGGATGCAGTATAAAGCCATACCCAGGACATACATATGTATTTTTATATGTATACATATACATATATGCATACACACATATACACTGTCATATATATATATATATATATATATGTTTGAAGGTTTGGAGGTGATGTACAGAAATTATATAGAAAAAAATTAAGGTACTCAGAAATCTGGATGTTTGTACATTTACAGATTTTTATTAATGTCACATATTAAATAAAGCACTTTTCA
>NC_069006.1:5454296-5455155 GCF_001194135.2 Octopus bimaculoides
TAGGCTGCGGGTGGGGGTAGAGGTAGGGGTATGTGGGTAGGCAGAGGTTGGGGTGAGTGTAAGGAATTGGATGAGGTGGGGTGGGAAGGTAGAGTAGGAGTGTGTTGGGATGGGATGAGCTTATGAGGGAGGGTTGACGATGAAGGGGGAAGGGGAAGGTGGATATACGAGAGGGGGAAGGTGGGTATGGGACGAGGGAGAAAGCGAGGAGAAAGAGAGGAAGAGAGTAAGAGAGAGAGGAAGAGAGAAAGAGTAGGAGTGAAGAGAAGTACAGAGAAGTAGGAGTTGGAGCAGGAGGGGAGAGGTGGGTGGGAGGAGAGGAGATGTGGGTGGTAGGAAGTAGGAGGGGGGTTTATGCAGGAATTACTTATTTGAGTAATTTACCTGGTTGCTTATTACTGACTCATCCTTATTTAATCTGTTTTTAAAAATTGTATTAGACATGTAATAAATTTCCTGGTTAAGTTCATTATTTCAATTAACTTGTATAAGCATACGCCAGGTGATTTTGTGCGCATGCATGTGTGCTTACATATACATACATGCATTTGTATATATATTTATGTCTTGCCTATATATGTCTGTATATGTATGTAGCTAATGTACATGCCTCTGTATGTTTTAGTGTATATATGTATATTAAAGAGGGTTTGGTATGTGCATACACTGCTAAATGTATATGTAATCCGTGAACATTTTTTTAAACATATATAACTTTTAATGTATTAATTGATTAATAATTAACAAATAATTATTTACCCTGGGTATTTAGACTCTGTCCTTCTTTATAAGGTATTTTTTATTGAAGGTTTTCTTCGATTTTATAATTAGGTGATTTTATACCACAATTTGTTCACTG
>NC_069006.1:5456346-5457118 GCF_001194135.2 Octopus bimaculoides
ATGTTTCATCAGGACAATGCGCGACCCCACACTGCAAAGATCACATCACAGAAGATCGAAGAGCTTGGTTGGGAAAAAATTGCTCATCCACCTTATTCTCCTGACCTTGCTCCTTCAGACTACTATTTGTTTCGTAGTTTACAGAATCATTTGGGGGATATAACTTTCGCAAGCCAGGAGGAGGTCGAAATTGACATTTCAGAGCTCTTTGCTTTGAAACCGAAAGAGTTTTACATTGATGGGATTAAAAAGCTTGTAAATAGATGGAAGGAAGTCATAGATAATCAGGGAAAGTACATTGATGATTAAATTACAATTAAATATAACATTTGATAACTTGTTTTCTTCATTCAAAATTTGGACAGAACTTATGGGGTGATCTGATACTTCACAGACGTAATTATTGCTCAGAAATAAAAATTAATTCATTGTTATTTCTGCATGTGTATTATTTGTCTTGAAAATAAATTTCTTCCAGATTATATCATAATACTACCAGAACAAAATTATTATGGAGAAAATCAGTTTTAATTAAAGGATTTATATAAGGATGTGTTGTGGTGGATTGTTGCTTACCCTACATTCCTTATCTTTGTTACTTCTGTTATTGAAACATTTTAAAGTTCTTCCTTGTTAAATTCAATCTGATCATTAACAGAGTTACAAGGCTTTTCAATTGAGTCAAGATGAGTCCACAAATTTGTGAATATGTGAGCGAGTTAGTATAGTCATATATATATATATATATATATATATATATATATATATATAT
>NC_069006.1:5461181-5464502 GCF_001194135.2 Octopus bimaculoides
GTTTGTGTGTCTGTGTTTGTCCCCCCCAACATCGCTTGACAACCGATGCTGGTGTGTGTGTTTACGTCCCCGTAACTTAGCGGTTCGGCAAAAGAGACCGATAGAATAAGTACTAGGTTTCCAATGAATAAGTCCCGGGGTCGATTTGCACGACTAAAGGCGGTGCTCCAGCATGGCCACAGTCAAATGACTGTTCCGTTTTTATGTTTCGTGGAATGTAGATATAACGAACAATGACGAATTTTAAAGGAAAAAAGCACGCACAACCCATTGGCTTTCTCTCCCCATTTCGATACGTCAACTGACAATTGACAAGGTAACACGTGCTCGCGGAGACCACCGAGTACTGTGTTATGATTTTTCGAGTCAAAGCGAAAGATTGCAAAAAACCATATATTTACAAAAAAATTTTTTTTTTTCCATACAAAACTACCCCCTCCCCGTCACTTCCATAGATTTGGTGTAAAAACGAATGGGGAAAATCTCCATGAAAACTAAGAAAATCCAACTTATGTGATGGTCCTGATCCGAAACTCCGCCGTGAAGAGAATGAAAAATAATCTGTGTACTTACGTATAAATGATCCCTAAAACTACGAGTGATAAGAGGATATATATTGAGGGTTCAGTGAATGATAGCAGGTCGATCATGACGAACTGGAAGTGTAGGGTTTCGCTTCGAGACAGAAAGAATTATGTTAAAAATACAGCTACAGCGATCAGATTTGTCAACGTCTGTGACGAACGAGAATGTAGCTTGGCCAGTTTGTCTTCGGAATTATATACAAGTAAACAGCAAAGGAGGAGGAGGAGGAAGGGAATATGAAGAGAGTGGAGGGAGAAGATGAGGAAGAGGGGATGAAGAGAAGAAGCGGAGGAGGAGGAGGAGAGGGGAAGTAAAGTGAAAAAAGTAGGGAGAGGAAAAGAGAGTAAGGTGAAGAAGTAGGAGTAGGCGAGGACGTAGGAGAGGAGGAGTAAAGTGAGAAAGAAGAGGGAGAGGGGCAGTTAAATGAAGAAGAAGCGGAGTAGGAGAGTAAAGTAAAGAAGAGGAGAAAAAGACAGTTAAATGAGGGAGAGAGGGAGTAAAGTGAAAAAGGAGGTGGGAGAAAGAAGAAGAAAACGAAATAAAGTGAAGAAGGGGAGGCGGAAAAATATTGTTGTTGTTGTTGTTGGTGGTGGTGGTGGTGGATTTATGACGAAATGTCACACAGACACGCATATTAATATCGCTGATGCTAATGCTGATGATGGTGGTGGTGGTGGTGGTGGTGGTTGTGGTAGTAGCGATATTGATAACGAGAGGTGGGGGTTACGGTGGCAGTGATATTGATAGCAGACTTGATGATGGTGGTCCAGCGGTGGTGGTGGTGGCGGCGTTATTGATAGCAGGTGGTTGTGACATTGTTGTTGTTGTCGGTGTTGATAGCGTAACATCTATCACAAGTGTAGTCTTCGCTTTAATATTTACAGATTAGGAAATGGAAAATTATCGCAGGCAACCATCACTGAAATTTTGAACAAAGGAAAAGAAAGGGTAAGAAGAATAAAAGTAGAAAGTAAGCAATTCAGCCGTGTGGTAAGAAGCTTGCTTCCCAACCATATGGTTCCGGGTTCAGTCCCACTGCGTAGTACCTCGGACAGGTGTCTTCTACTATAGACTCAGGCCGACCAAAGCCTTAAAGAGCGGATCTGGTAGACGGAAACTGAAAGAAGCCTGTCATATGCATGCATGCATTTATGTATGTATGTATGTGTGTATGTATGTATGTGTGTATGTATGTATGTATGTATGCATGTATGTATCTGTGTTTGTCCCCCACCATTGCTTGACAACCAGTGCTGGTGTGTTTAAATCCCGTAACTTAGCGATTCGACAAAACAGATCGGTAGAATAAGTACCAGGCGTTAAGAGTGCGTGTGTATACGGACATGTGAGTGTGTGTGTGTGTGTGTGTGTCTAGTTGTAAGGGTGTTAATGTTGACGGTGTTGTTGTAGTAGTAGTGAAGGTGGTGATGGTGATGTGGTGGTGGTGGTGGTAAACGGCGGGGCGTGTTCACCATGACTAAACAAATTTTAATTATTTCCAAGTCATGATTTCATTTGTGACAAAACTATTTATTATCATCATCATCATCAGCAGCAGCAGCAGCAACAAGAACAACAACAACAGCAACAACAACAACAACGACAACTGCAAGTTAAAGAAATAGTTTGTTTAGGTAAAACCTAGAAAAACGAGAGGAAATATATCAAATGCACACACGCTAATCATCGTTGTCGTCGTCGTCACTTTACTTTTTCCATGCTTGCATGGGTCAGATGGAATCGGCTGAGGCAGAGTTTTTCTTTTTACAGCTTAATGAATGGATCTTTTCTGTTTGACTGTCACTTTTCAATTTCTTCAATTTTTGTTCCAATTGATTTCATATTTGGTGTAACGATGTAGTTTTGTATGATAATCATTGACATAAAATTCATTTTCGCCATAAATCAAGAAATAAAGAGTTAATAGCTTTTAAAGTTTGCAAATTGTGGGTAATTGTAGCCAATCCTAAGCCACAGACACATTGACGTCTGTTTCCATAGCAACAAACCAAACACAAGAACTCTTTTATCTGCGAGAAAGCACGTGTGTTCACAAATATATTCTATGCAATGCCACATGCGTTGATACTGTATTCTGTTGCTTGTGCCCGTCTCTTGCTTGTATCCTACACCGACGTCTCTACGTACACGCCAACCAACAGCACCCGCACAGGTTCTATCAAACTGTTTGTGTGAATTGCTTCACCATGGTTAACAGCGAGTACATCCTGCGAGACCTCCTGTACCAAGTAACCGGCCACAGCATCGTAGCCTCAACTTCTCGGGCGACAGTATCTTTTCTTGGCTCCGCTTTGCGGCCCCGACCAGCACCTCTACCACTGTGTACCTTGAATACGAACTGCTATTTCTCATCCTTGTGCCTGGACGTTCTTCTAACGTCCTTATAGACTCTTCTCTATGCTCTGTGTGGAGGCGCAATGGCCCAGTGGTTAGGGCAGCGGACTCGCGGTCATAGGATCGCGGTTTCGATTCCCAGACCGGGCGTTGTGAGTATTGAGCGAAAACACCTAAAGCTCCACGAGGCTCCGGCAGGGGGTGGTGGCGAACCCTGCTGTACTCTTTCACCACAACTTTCTCTCACTCTTTCTTCTTGTTTCTGTTGTGCCTGTAATTCAAAGGGTCAACATTGTCACACTGTGTCATGCTGAATATCCCCGAGAACTACGTTAAGGGTACACGTGCCTGTGGAGTGCTCAGCCACTTGCACGTTAATTT
>NC_069006.1:5464621-5465247 GCF_001194135.2 Octopus bimaculoides
CACACTCTTTGCTTACATGACGGCCTGTCTATTATTGTGTTTATTATGTCGCATTTACACACACACAGACATTCTAGTTGACATTCAATAAAACCTTCTCTTAACCCTTCAAAAAAATAAAATAAATGAAACGAGGTTAAATGAGAAGCTTCTACTGGTTGTGTCTCTCTCTCTTTTCCTTGTTGGCACTTAACTCATTTAATCTCATTTCATTTATTGTTTTTTTTTAAAAACAGCATGAAAACTACTTTATTTGGAACAATTAGAAAGAACAGAGTAGAACTTCCAAGTGCTTTCACAAATGGAAAAGAAAGACAAATGAACAGCACAATATTTGGATTTCAAAAGGATTCTCTGATCCTATCTTATTGTCCCAAGAAAAATTATGGCGTCACACTAATGAGTACGAGGCACTCGCAGCCTTCAATTGATTCAAAAACTGCTGAGAAGAAACCTGAAGTTATTACATGTTACAACAAAAGAAAAGGAAGAGTAGAGACCCGAGATAAAGAATAACTCGAAGATGGCCTGTGGTTATATTCTACAACAGGATTGATATAAGTGCAGTGATATAAGTTCATTGTTGCTAAACAGCTTCACTTGCAAAATTTCAAGGATAAAAGAAG
>NC_069006.1:5465347-5465965 GCF_001194135.2 Octopus bimaculoides
ATACAGTACTCGTGCTTTCACGCAAATGGTGGTCTCCGTCATCGTATCACCTGCAAGTTGCTTCTCGTTGATCCACAGGAGAGGCAATTTTTCCATCTCTTCGTGGACGAATATGCGTTGCTTAGTGAGCCTGGAGGCAACCTTCAGCTGTTGTAACGACCTTTATCTCGTCCTTTTACTTCAGGGTGGTGCAGACCGTCGACGCGCTTCGGTCGTATTGACGTGCTGTGTCCACTACACTCACTCCTCTCTCATGTTTATCAATGATTTTCTTCTTCAGTTCTATCGTAATCAGCTTCTTTTTCTCAGTACTGTTCTTTGCACTGACCTTCTTAGGACCCATGGCTAACACAACTAATTATTATAAAATAACAGCAAAATTTAAAAAAAAAAAACACAAAAAGGATGCTGTCACAACAAGAAAAACACGTGGACTGAGCAAGCGAAAGCTGCGCTTGTTGGGAGAAAGTGTGTGAGCTCAGCGCCGACTAGCGGTCACTTGTATGAAACTCGCTCGTACTGCGGATTTCCGCACGAATTTCAACGCAAAAATTCGCACGAGACTCGACTCGTACTACGATGCACTCGTACTGCGAGGTTCTACTGAATATATATATA
>NC_069006.1:5466195-5470873 GCF_001194135.2 Octopus bimaculoides
AATTTCAAACAAATTCATTCTAATATGGTGTAGGACCGCCTTTGGTAGTAATTACAGCTTGGATTCTACAAGGTATGGACTCGTACAAAGTTTCAATTGTTTCCAAAGGAATTTTTGTCCATTCTTCAGCTAAAACAGTCTCCAGTTCTTGTAGTGATGATGGTGGAGGATATCGACTCCTTACTTATTTTTCTAAAATGCACCATAAATATTCAATAATATTGAGATATGGGGACTGTAGTGGCCAGATAAACTGTTCAACTTCACTAGAATGTTCCTCGTGCCATTCAGTAACAACTTTAGCTGTGTGAATTGGAGCAGTATCATCCTGAAAGATTGTTTCCCTTTGGAAAAAGTTCCGAAACCATAGGATGAATTTGATAGGATAAAATGCTTAAATAGTCTTGACTATTAATTCAGCCATGAAGGGAAACCATTGGGCCGGCAGATTTCCCAGATACAACCCCCGCCTCCCAATCATCACAGATCCTCCTCCATATTTAACAGTTGGAAGAAAGCAGTCTGGGTTAAATGCTTCTTTTGGCTGTCTCCACACGTATACTCGGCCGGTTGTCGGAAATAAGGTAACAGATGACTCGTCCGAGAAAATAACATTCTTCCACTGTTCTAGGGACCAATTTTGTAGATTTTTACTCCACTCTGAACGCTTTGCAACGTTTGTTTTTGAAAGTAGTGGTTTTCTGATTGCAGCCCTCCCGTGAAATCCGGCTTTGTGCAGCTCCTGACAAACAGTTTTTGTGGAAACTGGGTTCTCGAGGTGGTCATTAAGCTCTGCAGTAATTTTGGGAGCTGTACTTTTGTGATCCTTTCTAACAATTCGCATAAGAGTCCGACGGTTCCTATCTGAAAGTTTTGGTTTTCTTCCGGAGTTTTGTTTCGACGAGGAGGTTTTTGCCTCTTTCTCAAAGGCTGTCATTACTTTCAAGACAGTACTTCTTGATACACCAAGCATTCCAGCTGTTTTCATTACGCTATTACCTACCATACGACCACCAACAATTTGACCTCTTTGAAAGTCCAATAAATCTGTCGTTTTAATGAATTTTAATTACCTTTCTCCGATGGCATCTGAAAAGAAAGCGCAATTTTAGCAAAACATATTAAGCAACACTAATAATAAATCAAAAAACATAAAAATAAACAAGCTTTTGATGGTTTTATATATATTTCAAACTTATGATGCTATGGTGCGAAGTGTTTCCATTATTTTGTTCAACTCCTGTATATATATATATATATATATATATATATATATAGTGTGTGTGTGCAGAAAAGCTCACTTGGAAAAGCTGATGGTTTTTATAAGTTGTGATCAATGAAAATGTTGTCTGAGACGTTAACAATTGAGGATATTATATACAGACTGTCCTCATTTAACGACCTACCTATTTAACGACCACTCAGAGTTACGACGAACTTTACGAGCCGTCATTAGATATTTTACAAAATAGAGCTTGAGGCGATGGATTCAAATTTTGAGCGATTTTCCAAGGTGGAAAGGCAAACAACTGAACTTTTCCGATCTTGTCGAGAAATTTATGACGAAAAAAAGAAGATAACAAAGCAAACAACACTGATGGGATTTTTCATGCATTTTGATGTCAAGAATGAGTTGCTTTTGTAATCTTTATCCAAAGTAAAACAAAATTATTATGTTTGAGTTTCCTTTTCACCTTTTCTATATAATCCCGAGAAAAGTTTATTAGGCATCTTACGTACTGGGCCTGGAATCACAAACATACGATGTCTGAGCTACAATATTACAGTATCCATATCCTAACTTTTAAGGTTTTCCTTGGGATAATCTTACTGTTACTTATTCATCAATTTATGTTAGTGATTCTTGGCCCTGTACTGCATATACTTTATACAGTACGGTATTCTGTTTTTATATGCACGTACAGTACACTATACCTATAAAAGAAAATACGTACCCTATGGATATTCGTTTAACGACGAATTTGCTTAACGACAGGGCTGTTGGAACGTAACTCGATCGTTAAATGAGGACAGTCTGTACTACGAGAAAACGGAAGCAACTGAAATTCAAGAGTAAAAAATAAAATTAATTGCATTTCTCTTATGAGTTTGATAAACAATGTATTATTTATTTATTTATATTCATTTAGTGAGGCAAATATATATAAAAATGTTACACAATTTTCATTCAAATTATTGATGAGTTGTTCTTTTTAAATTTTTAGCAAATGGGTGTAAATAAACATGTAAAAATATGTATTATACATATGTATGACTTGTTAGTGAGATTTTCTTTCCTTTTTTTTCTTTTAAATTGGGAAAAAGTAGCGTGGACACAAGATGGTTTGTCCCTCGTTCCTGAAAAAGTGGGGTGTACTTGTCCACTGGTACCCCGCCTCCCGAAACAAGGCCCCCCCTTTATTGCATACAACCCTTCTGACGTCCTCGCTGTGTGTTGAGACTAAAAGTCCTGCCTCTGTGATGATATTTGGCGCCGTGACAAGTGATGGAAGTGTCATAGATCCACACTTTATTAAGTCTGGTTTGAAGATCGACACAAAGGAGTATCTGGACATCCTGAAGAACTCTCTGTTACCTTAAATGGAGCAGAAGTTTGGGCTTGATAATGTGGGGCTTATCCAGGATTCTGCACCATGCCATGGTCAAAAACCAGGCCTTCCTTGACGAGAAGGGGTAATTTTTTTTATGGGGACCAACATCTGGCCCAGTGATAGCTCAGATCTCAACCTTCTCGATTACTTTTTATGGGGCGTATTTGAAGCAAGGACCAATGCTCCACCGCACTTGAGTGTCATCAGTTTGAAGATCTGTATCGTGCGCGTGACACGTAAAATCAAAATGGCGTAGGTTGCGGCAGCTTCAAAACAATTTCGTTCTCGTGTGGAGGCAGTAATTACCTAAAAGGGTGATTATACTGAATATTAAATGTTTACGTTGTAATAAATGATACATTAAAATTATATGTCTACTACGATTATTTTAATATCTATAACCAGTTTTATGCTTCGAAAAAATTGTCCCAGTTTATTTGAAAGACTTTGTATGTATATATATATATGTTCGTACCTATGTATCTATGTATGAGGAACACGTACAGATGCGCTTGTCTAGGCATACATACACACACACACATACGTACGTATGGATGTATATGGATCTATGTATGAGAGAGAATTACACACTACAAATGCACTTGTCTAAACATGCAACTACATGTAGTAGTACACACTCTAAACAAAATACAAATTTGCACATGTACTAACTCGAAATACATGCATCTGTCTTGTTGGTGTTGTTGAAATTCCAATGAAGGAGCCTTTCATATATGCTAGAATCTAGCTTTTTCTCCATTTGCAACGAAGAAAAACCTAGAACTAAAACTAAATAACATACATACGACCAGACAACACAAGCTATTTCAATGTACCGAATGTACTCATTCACTAATTGACGTAGGCCAACGACACTTAGTTCAGTGATACCAGCACCGGCTGCAAATCACTTCATTCACTGTTCAAAACAATAGCATTGTCACATGTTTCTCGGTTGAAAGCGTGGTTGTATAGTTGACCTTGTTTGTATGTATGTCAAAATTTAATACCATAATCCAGATGAGTTGAATGCAGATGGTATTTTCTTACCTTCCCCATTAAAAAAACCAAAAAACATGAAGGCGGTGAGGTAGCAGAATTGTTAGCACACCAGACTATGTTGGCTGTTGTAATCAACTAACTCCCTCCCCTCCAAAGTTTTAGACCTTGTGTCTCTTAGTAGAAATAATTATTGGTTTCAAATTTTGACTCAAAACCAGAAATTTCAGGGGAGGGATATAGAATAATCAATTGGTACTTACCTTTTCAACCCTGAAAGGAAGAAAGACAAAGTCAACCCTGGTGGGTTTTGAATTCAGGACGTAAAGTGGGAAAGACATATCGCTAAGCATTTTGCTTGGAACGGTAACGACTCTCCCAGTTTGCTGCCTTAGTAGAAAGAATTTTGCAGCATTTCTTCCGGCATTTTATGTTTTGGGTTCAAATTCCCCCAAGGTCAATTTTGTTCTTCATCCTATCCTTTCCGGGTCGTTAAAATAAGCCCCAGTTGATTACTGAGGCTGATGTAATCAACCACCATCTGGCCCCCAAAATTTCAGGCTCAGCGCCTATAACAGGAAGAATTATCCCGAAGTACGACGAAGGGGATGAGCTAGCACAATCATTAGCATGCCAAACAAAATGCTTAGCAGCATTTCTTCCAGCGTTTTATGTTGTGTCTTCAAATTCCACCAAGGTTGACTTAGCCTATCATCCTCCGATCCCTTCTCAGTTGATAAAATCAGCCCCAGTTGAGGGCTGATTTAATTGACCACCGTCTGGTCCCCAAATTTCAGGCCTTGCGCCTATAGTAGGAAGAATTGTCCAGAAGCACGAAGGGGATGAGCTAGCACAATCATTAGCATGCCAAACAAAATGCCTAGCAGCATTTCTTCCGGCGTTTTATGTTCTGTGTTCAAATTCCACTGAAATTGTCTTTGCCTATCACCATCCGATCCCTTCTCAGTTGATAAAATCAGCCCCAGTGCTCCACTGGGGCTGAGTTAATTGACCACCGTCTGGCCCCCAAATTTCAGGCCTTGCGCCTATAGTAGGAAGAATTGTCC
>NC_069006.1:5472322-5473098 GCF_001194135.2 Octopus bimaculoides
CAGACATATATATACATATATATACACATACATATATATACATGTACATATATATATATATATACACACATATACATATATATATACACATATACATATATATATATATACATATAAACACATATACATAGATATATACACATATACATACATATGTACATACATGTATACATACACACACATATATACACATGCATACATACATATGTATACATACACACACACACACACACATATATATACATGCATACATACATATGTATACATACACACACACACACACACATATATATATATATACATGCATACATACATATATATATATATATATATATACGTACAAAATATAATATGCAAACACAATATATAATACATGTATGCATAATACATGCCATCATATATACATATGCATAGACACGTGCACAAATACATACATAATATATATCTTCTTACACAGAAAACAGTTTGGTGCCAGCTTAGAGATAAGCAAAAGGGTGAAATCCACAGCTTGCTCGAACAGTCACAGCAGATTGACGGGAACCAAAGGAACAACCACTACAGCCCACAGTGGACAACAACTGAAACAACATTAACATTGTGGCAACAACGATCAAATATTGTTACAATAACAGAGCTTCAGTTTGACCAGAGATTATTAACAACAAATCATAGGCAAAAAAAAAAAAAAAAATCTACCAAAATTACATCAACATCAACACCACCACCACCACCACCACCACTACTACTTCTACTATGGTTGGCAGGTTGTAGAGCAA
>NC_069006.1:5473173-5476969 GCF_001194135.2 Octopus bimaculoides
ATATATAGATAGAGAGAGAGAGAGAGAGAGAGAGAGAGAGAGATGGCTCTGGCATGTATTACATATACACAAGCATAGAAATAAAGAGAACACGTGCGCATGGATATGAATACATGTGTATCAATACATGTGTATGTATATACATACACACACACACACACACATATATATATATATATATACATACATATACACACACCGGCATATATATATACATATATTCACACATATATATAGAGACACACACATATACATAAACATTGTTTTTACATCAACTTTTTCCCATTGATTGGACGAGGCTTCTAGAGGATGCTCTTCCTGTTGCCAACACTTGTTATACAAATATATATATATATATATATACATGTTTCAGTAAATCACAATTATCACAATTGTAAGATTTATCTTTTTTATTTTATATTTTTCATATTTTCATTAACTTTTTACAGTTGGTTTGGAACAGCAGAGTTCCTGGATCCATATCCAGCAATTCTTGACCTCCACAGCCACATTATCAAGAACTGAGTTGCATATATTTGGTGTGTGTGTGTGTTGTTTCTCCAACACTGGTCAAATACGTTTAATTAAATTCCTGATAATGAGACTGTGAAGGTCTAGAAATGTCACATATGGACTCAGGAACTTTACTGTTCCTAACCAACAATTAAAAAGCTACTGGACACACACAGACATGTAAGTATATACACACACACACACACACACACACACATTTGTATGTGTACAGTTGATAGCTTTATTATCTAGGTGACCTAATTAGCAATGAAGGAAAGAGCTCCAAAAGAATAGCAGCCAGAATGAAAACATGAAGGTAGAAATCCGGGGAGGAATCCCTTCTGCCATGGTAACATAGTGGGATCTCACTTTAAGCAAAAGGAGACACTAAGTGTCATGATTGTATGATGGTTGGACAAAAATGAAGCAAGCATGCTGTGCTGGATGCGTTAATGTTAGTGCACTTAAGTGATGAGGCACAGGTGAGGTGAGAGAGTGACTGGGTATAAAGGGAATCAGATGCCGAGTGCAAGAGAGAAGATTGCAGCTGCACTGTTGCAGATGGTGTAAAGCATGACAGCTCAGTCACTGTGATCAGATCTTCGAGTCTAAGACAGGAAAAAGAAGCCATGCAGTGAAGGAGAAAAGATGAAATCGACAGATACTGGATGGTATTGGTAGTCACAGTCTCAACTCCCAGAGCAGGCGGCTGCTCTTCCATGTGATCTTCAGACATGAAGAACTGCCTACATCAAGATGACATTCGGGTGAAGAAGTGAAAAGCAAGCCAAATGAAAGGCAGCAGGGAAAGAGGGGAAACAAAAGCAGACATGGGTGCAAGTGGAGCATGTCAAGAAGCTGCATCTAAAACGACTCTTCTAACCTGTACAAGCATGAAAAAATGACGATACATATACATTCACCATGCACATATATCTATATATGTTTATGAATATATTTACACACACACACACACACACACACACACCTATGTACAGAGAGATGTAATGGCATGTAAGCCCGAGTCTTTGTATCCTTGTTGATACACTGAAAACAACAATAACAATAACATACTGATTGTTGAGTTGAAATCACATTACAGACAGCAAAACAGGGTAAACAGAAACTGAAAACAGCCCATCGCGTGTGGGGGGTATTTGGGGATGGCTCTAAGCTGCATCGGTGGTGAGGTCCTGGTTTGGGAACTCCAGGATTTTGAGGAATGTAGAATTACTTCTTAGCCATTATGGTCTTCAGGACTACCCTGATCAGGAGTAATAACAGCTGTCAGGGTACGAGCTATAAGTTAATTAGTATATTAGGGTTTGCCTACCTCTGCATGTGACGACTAGATCTGGCAGACTCTGCAGGATTGCATCGTGGAGTGCAGAGAACAAGATGAGGTAAGAAGGACAGCCACTGCATCTGTCTCCATCTCTAGTCATCTGGACCTGGTCTTACCACTGGACTGAAGATGGTCACAGATGAGAGAGAGAGAGAGAGGTTGACAAGGTGCAACTCATCTTCACTTTAAACTAAGTCACCATGCAAGTCATCAGTCATTCTTAAGGACGAATAGATGGTCCTTGTCACTCTAACTGCCAAACCTGTGTGCTTGTGTATAAGCTTGTATTTCCTTATTTATACAAGTGTTTGTCCTGATGAAAGGAAGAAGCTAAAATATAAAGGACTTAGGAAGTCATGAGGTATGATTATCGCATGCACTATGGCTCCAGTAAGAATTAGATATTGTACATTTGTAGCTAAAACCTTGATGTTTAACCTGGTTAGCATTGGATTTATGAAGGAGAGTAACAGAGCAGTAGATTCACGAAATACAGAGAGTGCGTCAGCATGGATATAAAAGAGACATGCTGCAGTGCTTCTCAACAAAGATCCATATGGCCTTTGGGGGGTCCATGCTAACAAAATAGTAAATAGGGGACCCACAATAGTATTTCAAATGTCCATTGCAAGCAACAGGTTTTGTTTTCTAACATTTTACATGGTTCAACCGACATCAATTAATGTGTGAATAACAGAAACTTTGAAGTAGTTTCTATAAAATTAATCTTTAACCCTTTAGCATCTACATTATTGTATAAAGCAATGCTTATTTATTTTCATTGTTTTGAATTAATCATGCATTCTCTTCTAGATTTGAGATTTTTGAAGAGGTAACTGTTTAATTTTTAGAATGATATTGTAGGGTTGGTTTGAGACCAGATCTGGTCAGTTAGAGCATAAAAACAGGTAGAATGTTTTGGCTGGATATGGCCAGTTTAAATGCTAAAGGTTAAACATTTTGACTGGCTACGGGGGTCCACCAGAATAAAATGGCAATCAAAGGGGTCCATAGATAAAAATAGTTGAGAATCATTTTGCTAGAATAAGAGAACATGAAAGAATGAAACATCAATGAGGTGTTAAAAGAGTTAAAATGACTGCAAAGTTGGAGTAATTTAAGGCTGAGATTGGGTCAGCCACAAGAAAAAGGGATGGAATATAAAAATTGAGCCATAGTGGCGGCCTGGAATATGGAGGGAGACGATTCAGTTGGTGCAGCCATTTGGATGCTGATGGTTGGTCATGGCTGATTGGACATTCAGCCTTTTTCGGGGACTGGACTTTATGGTGATAAAGGCAAATACTCGCTCACTCACACTCATGCCATGCATGTGAATGCAGAAATATAGAAATACAGAGAAAGAGAGAGAGTGATTTTGATAGAGTAGGGTGGGTAAAAGTAGGTACACAGTTGCTTAATGAGTGGAAGGTTCTTTTCGTTTCTCTATTTCCACTTTTAGGATAATAATGAAATGAACTTCCCAATCATATTAAGCAACTGACCTACTTTTGCCCAACTCTTGCATATTAATTGAACACAACTGGCATAAACACTTTCCCTCTCCTCAGACACACAAAGAGAAATAGACTCACACACATAAACAAAAAGAGAGAGAGAGAAAGAGAGGGGGAAAGATAGAGAGACTGAAGGGAAGAGAATGAAAGAGACATTACAATGAAACATTTCAACTTTAAAATGTCTGAAGTCGAATAATAAGACAGCATTGAATCAGCAACGCCTGATAGGTGGCAGCAAAACAGCTGTGCCAAAGCATCTCATACCTGCCGAAATAACCCAGACATCACTCAATAGCAAAAGCCCTGACTGACCAGCAGCACTGAACGGAGTTGTGGATGGTGATACTGTTGAAAGGTGCCGGGAAGATGCGATATGAGTTTGAGCAGATGAATGAGGATGAAAGACATATCCTGTACT
>NC_069006.1:5477070-5478777 GCF_001194135.2 Octopus bimaculoides
TTTCTGCAGCAAATTCAAAACAACATTTCACAAATAAAACTTAACCTAATTACCCTTTATTTAATTTGGGGTTTTTTTCACATCCATTGCCCCATTTTGGTCACCCCACATTTCTTCAAAGCCCCCCCCCCCGGGAGGTAATACCACCCACTTTGAGAATCACTGCGTAGTACAAACTGTATGTAATTATATATATATCTTATTATATATTATTTGTATGTGTAGCTGTGTGATAAGAAGCTTGCTTCCCAACCACATGTTTCTGGGTTCAATCTCACTGGAACTTTGGGTAAGTGTCTTCTACTCTAGCCACGGGCTGACTAAGGCCTTGTGAGTGGATTTGGTAGATGGAAACTGGAAGAAGCCCCCATTATATACATATATGAATATATCTATCAATGCATATCTTTGTGTCCGTGTTTATCTCTTCACCACCATTTGACAACCAGTGTTGATGTGTTTACGTCTCCATAAATTAGCGGTTTGGCAAGAGAGACTGACAGAATAAGTACCAGGCTCAACAAAAGTGCTGGGGTCGATTAATTTGACTAAAAATTCTACAAGGTGGTGCTCCAGCATGGCTGCAGTCTAATGATTGAAACAAGAAAAAGATAAAAGATATATACAATATATTTGTTTACTTGTTTCAGTCATTTGACTGTGGCCATGCTGGAGCACTGCCTTAAAGGTTTTTTAGTCAAAGAAAGTGCTCCCTGGACTTAGTCTTTGTAAGCCTAGTACTTATTCTATCGGTCTCTTTTGCTGAACTGCTAAGTTATGAGGACGTAAACACACCAATACCGGTTGTCAAGCGATGGTGGAGAGGACAAACACAGACACACACAGAATAGGTTTCTTTTACTTTCCGTTTACCAAATCCACTCACAAGATTTTGGTTGGACTGAGGCTACAGCAGAAGACACTTGACCAAGGTGCCACACAGTGGGAGTGAACCCAGTATCATATGGTTAGGAAACAAGCTTCTTACCACACAGACATACCTGCATATAGTGGCCAAGAGGTGGTTGCACATTCCTCAAAACCCAGTAAAATCTGAGCCAGAAACTCACACTGCTAAGATGCAGTTTGCATTTTTTAAAGACATACCCAGGGGTCTACTCTGTCAGAATCCCAGCTATGAATTAACTAGCATATGTAATAAAAATCCATTTGAGTGTGGGGACGCAGAAATACCCCCGGTTGGTCCAAGGTGTACAATAAAACCTCTGAGAATGAGGGACCCCTAGATATTGTCACAGTATGCTTCTAGGGGAAGGATATTAATGTAATAAAGCCTGGGGTTTGCTGGTCATTTCACTTCAGTCAGTCACAAGGTGCTAATCACAGAAGCAGAATATGGATTTGATATTGTATCCATATCTACTCAGCACAGTGTATTGAGTTCGATACCAAATAATGTTTACATTATGTAAAATATATTACAAACATTCTTTATGACTGTTCTGCTACAATATGTATGTAGAAAGCACACAAACACACACATATATATAGATGCATACACATACTCACACACATATACATATTTACATATATACATACATATATATATATATATATATGTATATATATACATATATATATATATATATTATATATATACATATATATATATATATATTATATATATATACATATATATATATATATATATATGTATATATATACATATATATATATATATATTAT
>NC_069006.1:5482282-5488362 GCF_001194135.2 Octopus bimaculoides
GTAGTGGTGGTGGTGGTGGTGATGGAGAAATGGACTTCAGAAAGCAGGGTGCTGCAAGGAGGTGGTAGGTATGGTGCCATTTGGGGGGGGGGGCATTCTGTCAGTTAGGGGGCACAGGGGTTCAGGGAAAATTGCAACAGGGAATGTGTGCGCATGTGGATGTGTGGGATAGTAGCAAATGTGAAAAATACTTAAAAAAAAAAAACAAGAAATTTTTCTTTTAATCTAGAAAATATATAAATTAACTAAAAAAAAAAAAAGCAAAAAAATAATAAATAAATGAATGAATGGCATCACATCCCCCCCACTGCCACACCATGTGGTAAATATAAAGCACCAAAAATGAATATGATAAAGACATGTATGGAAGGATATATGTATATGTGTATGTATATATATATATATACATATATACATATATATATATATATATATACACACACACACACACACACACACACACACACACACATATATATATATATATATATATAGCACACAAAACTTTCAGCTCTGACCTGAATCACTCTGTAGCTTCTGCTGAATATTAATAATATTATATTTATATGCATATGTATACATATGTGTGTGTGTGTATGTGTGTGTGTGCGTGTGCATAGTTGCTATGGTCAATCTGTGATGTAACAGTGATTTGTCTTGCATAGGATGAGCGAATATAATAAGCTCTACAGGTAGACGAAAATAGAAAGACCTAAATAAGCAAGATTAGAAGGTAAACACAAGACAAATAAACAAATAAATAATATACAAAGATGAACAAGTAAAAAAAAAAAGAGGATGGAAAAAGATAGTTTAAAGCCTGCAAACTAAAGACACTGTAAAATCACATTCTTTTCTGTTTTAATTTCCTCTTACCACTCTTAGTTCTTTTACTTCTCTAATCCTGAAAGGATGAATCTGAAAGAAAAGTTCTCACTTCTGTTCCTATCATTGGTGCATCTATTTTCATTGTACACATTCTTCAATTGTTGTAATTTCATTTCAGATTTTGATGGGGTTTTTTCCATCATATGTATTACTTGTCTGACTTCATCATATATTATTTATTTGTCTCTTCTTCCTTCTGATCTCATAACCTTCCTCATTTATTTGTTATTTCATATATATATATACACACACACACACACATTTATATAAATATATACACAAATATTTTTATGTATACACACACACATATATATATACATGCACACACATTTATATAAATATATACAAAAATATTTTTATGTACATGCATAAATATGCATACATACATGTATATGTGTGTGTGTGTGTGTGTGTGTGTGTATATATACATATATATATATATATATAAAAAAATATATATATTTATTTATATATATATATGTATACATATATATGTATGTGTTTATTTATATTTGTATGTATATATGAAGATGTGTGTGTGTGCATATGTGTGCACATGTATATATACATACATGTATGTGTGTGTGTGTGTGTGTGTGTATATATTTGTATATATATATATATTTGTATATATAGAATGGTGTGGATGAAAGGAGTGAAATAAATCTGGTGAAAGCTGCAATGAAAGGGTGACTGAATTGTAAGATTAAAATCAGATTAAAAACAAAAAAACAAAAACCACTCAAACACAAAAGCAGAGGATGATGTGAGGGTGGTAGTGTGAGGTGTAGATTGACAGCGAGCTTCACTGTGCACTCAGCCAGCCAGCCGGCCAGCTGGCCAACCACCACATGTCATACAGGTAATTAGAAAAAAAAAAAAACCAACAAAAAACACTTAATTAGAGGCAGCGTGGTGGTGGACAGGGATAGGGAGGGAGCAAAGAAAGACAGGGGTCAAAGGTGGGAAGAAGGGGTTTGGAAAAAAGAAAGAAAGAAAGAAAAGAACAGAGAAAGAGAGAGTGACAGACAGACATAAAACCAGAGAAAGCAAAAGGGATTGATTTGTGGAAGGAAGAAAAGGGTGGGGGAGGATTGATTGCGTGAGGTTGGGATGGGCCAGGATGGAGATCAATACAGAATGATCTTCTTCTGAATTGGTTTGCGGCACATGTGACACTGCTTCAACACTTCCCCGCACTCTTTGCAAGTGGTGTGGCCACACACGAATGCCATGTTGCGACGACGCTCCATACAGATTGAACATGTGATCTGTTCTTCCAGTTCTTGAATCTGTTGGTGTTTTGAATCCAGTGAGCTTGGTGATGAATGGAGAATATTGAACTGGGAGCCATCTGCAATAAGAGAGAAAATCATAAACATAGGTACACACATTTATTTATACACACATACATACATATATATAGATCTAGATTGCTGCTTGACAAAACTATTGAATTTGCTAAATCATATGCTGATATTGACCCTAGAGACCTAGATTTTATCAGGCATGCAAGGAATACAATATTGTTCAGTAAAAGATTAGCAAGGGTAAAAAAGTCACTTAGTAAAAAAACTATTTGATGTGGGTCATATGATAGTGCTGACATCTGTGATTTTGTGAGTTTATTTATATTAAACATTGAGATACAAAGACCCATCTTATGATGGTCTATACCAGTGGTTCCCAAACTTTTTGGAGAAGCGACCCACTATTTATGACACCAGTTTATGACGACCCACTTAACTCTACTGGGTCAAAACATTAATGAAAGAAACAAATTTATTTCAGATTACATTTTCATTGAGGCCTGTGAGAGGGCCTCATTTATATTAAATGTGAAACAAAACGTTTTATAACTGTTTCAACGTCTCCATACCCTATGGGCAGGTATTAACTCTAATACAAAACCTCGAAGCAGTAACTGTTATTGGCTCGATCAGTGTTGTACTGTGCCTGGTTAAAGTTCTCTATAAATAGGTAAAAACAGACTTTTCCTTTTTACGATTACGTACGAATAAATAACTTGAGAAAATGACCACCTCTGATTTGTTAAGTTTGTGAAAAAAGCCTACTGCTTGATAAAACAACCAGTCTGGTATTGAAAACATGACTCTTGAACTATCTTGATAGACAGCAGTTAATCAAAGTTAATGCGTAATTTTATATCTTTTTGCGACCCACTAGGATACCGTTCACAACCCATCAGTGGGTCGCGACTCATAGTTTGGGAACCACTGGTCTATACTGTGACGGTGGTTTCTAACATATTTCTACCTTTAATCAATTTGGACTTAAAATTACAGAAACTACTAATCTCTCAATAGTTGATTATTTAGATGTTTCCCTAGATCTAAACTCCTCCTCGTAAAAAACTTTCCCTAAGCCTAATGAGAAACTTGCATATATTCAAAAACAGTCTTGTCATCCTCCTGTAATATTTAAAAACCTGATTGCTAATATTTGTAACAGAGTGCCTAACTTTTCTTCTAAAGAAATTTTCGAGAAATCTTCCCCCAATTATAACAACGCCATTATTGGCAAGGGCTTCGAAGAATTACTATATAATCCTTCTAATAATAATCAAAATATTAATAACAGATCTAGTGGCATCAAAGATAATGTCATACGTAACCCCTCTAGTATTAACCAGAATAATTATGAGAAGAAACCTAAAAATAAGCCAAGGGAAATTATTTGGTTCGCCCTTCTCTTTTCCTTTAATATAAAAACTAAAATTGGTAAAAGATTCCTGTCCTAGACAAACACTTTCCAACCATTCATAGATACAGGAAAATATTTAATAGGTGTTCTGTGAAATTGTCATATAGCTGTTGCCCCAGTATGAAGAGTATCATTACAAGTGGTCAATACTAAGAGCCTGAATCCAGTTGCAACTGTTGCAACACAGGATCCTGTCCACTTGACCAATGATGTATGATTAAATCTATGATATATGAGACAGAAGTTACTGCAACCCTAAATAATAATACATCTGATAAGAAGACTTATATTGGTCTATGTGAAGGGGAATTTAAAAACCGTTATGCCAATCACAAAGCCTCCTTCCGACATAGGGACAAAAGTAAAGCTACTAAATTTGCTAGCTACGTATGGACCCTCGAAGGTAACAAAACACCACGTGATTAAATGGAAAGCAATTAAGAAATCCATACCTTATGAGAATGGATTGAATAAATGTAGGCTTTGTTTCACCGAAAGAGCGTAGATCCTGTTCAAATCTAAGATCCCTAACTCTCTATTGAACTCTAGGTCAGAAACTTTTGGTGGTTGCCTGACGAGCACCCGTGCCAGTGGCATGTGAGAAGCACCATTCGAGCATGGCTGATGCCAGTGCTGCCTGACTGGCTCCCATGCTGGTGGCATGTAAAAAGCACCATTCAGGTGTAACCGATGCCAGTGCCGCCTGATTGGCATCTGTGCCGGTGGAATGAAAAAAGCACCATTAGAGCATGGTCGATGCCAGTGCCGCCAGACTGGCACCTGTGCTGGTGGCACATAAAAAGAACCCACTACACTCTCGGAGTGGCTGGCATTAGGAAGGGCATCCAACTGTAGAAACCTTGCAAGATCAGATTGGAGCCTGGTGCAGTCCTCAGTCAAACCATCCAACCAGCATGGAAAGCAGACTTTAAACAATGATGATAATACACACACATATATCCACAGGTGGAACGTTATAACTAATAAATGTTGGTAGTCTCAAAGCAGTTAGTCTTAAAAATTCTATTAAAGCAGGGGAGATAACCTAATCGCGATTCAATATTTTCTTACGTGAAGGGTATAGGAATAATTGACCAGTCGAAATGTATCTAGCAGTAAAATGTGCTGTGATGGGTCTAGAAACTTCTAGGTCCTCATACACGATCACATCGCAAAAGGATGTTACTGTATTTTGTAACTCAGAGTCAATAACAACACTACTTATCTTGGCTCCTAGTTATAGATGTAGATGTCTCCCTTGAACTTCTTCCTGTTGACTTGGCCCTAGCACCATACATCTGTTATTCTCACCATGTCTGGCTTTCCTCACTGTTATTCTACTGCTCTTCACTCCTTTCTGTATGGTCAGTCATTACCTACTCTCCCCTACCTACCTTCCAATTCATATTTGTCATTAAACGCTCTGCACTTTTATTCATCATACAATTCTATATTTCTGAGATAGTGTAGAGACGTTGGTTATGGTGGTGCAGTCACCTAGAGGTTCTAAGTTCAATCTCAGGCAAGTTACTGAAAAACCATCAACTAAATATCCTGCAAATTAAACTCTACACAGGGTATTGTGTTGTCAGATAGACTGTCGAAATAACTAATGGAACAGTGACATTTGGAAATCTATAGCTCACATGTCAGAAATACCTCATGGCCAGGGATCACCAAACTATGGCCCCCAGGCCAGATTGGGCCCACGAGGTCAGTTCATTCGACCCACCGCACACTGTGTCTTTTATGTAAGTACTTGCAATGAGAGTTCATTTACCTCCAGCATAAACATCGGTGTTTGGAACGACTCGTGTCTGTGAGCAAACATTTTCAATAATGAAGAATGTGAAGTCAGCAAATCGAATGAGATTGACTGATGAACATTTGAAAGCAATTCTCTTGGTTGGATGCAGCAATTCCAAAGCAAATATTGGTGACATCTTCAAAAGCTAAACACTAGTTTCACAAATCTCACTAACTCTTTTTGATGTTTAGTTAGTGAGATTCATGTATGTGCGCACTTGGTGTGATATAACTATCTTATTGCTAACATCACCTTTTGTGATAACGGTTTGGTAAATAAATATGTTGGTTGTCTTTATTTTTTGAGTATTCACTATATTGTATTAAACGAAATAGTTACGCCGCCCGCGCTCATCATTCTCTCAGTTACCTGGCCCGCCGTGAGAAAAGTTTGTTGATCTCTGTTGTAAGCCAACATACGGATTTAATAAGTAGCCATATTAAAAAATTACGGACATGTACTTGCATAGCAAGTGACCTGATCTGAGATCGTGTGCTGGAAAGAAAAAAATTGCAGCGTGGAAGGTGTTTATAAGCCATTAAAAATAACACACAAAAACCGTTAGATTCACTTCGACATTTAAATTTAATTTGCCAAAATATTTTCGTCGCTTTGAGACCACGACCTGTTCACTGACAAAATTCCGTATTTGTCAGTGAAC